>NW_020926031.1:786256-834692 GCF_003984885.1 Neopelma chrysocephalum
TTTTTTTTTTTTTTTTTTTTTTTTTTTTTTTTTTTTTTTTTTTTGTGCCTGGTATCTCATTCATCTCCAGTCAAGTGGCATCGAACCCTTTTCCAGCAAGACCAGAACTACTGGAAAGGCTTAAAGGGAGAAGCTGCCTTGTTTCGTGCTGTGGCCTTTCTTACTGGGTCGGTCCCCTGTTGCTACCTGCTGCCAACAACTGCTCCCAGTGCCCTGGCTTGGGGAGGCTTGGCTCCCACGTACAGCCTGGTGTCTGCCATCTATGTTTTCAGTCTGTGGCACCAAAATGCTGGCACGTATTGTTGGATGTCAGTGGCTCTCAGGACCAGGGAGGCATTTAGCAGAGCTCAGCTCAGGCTTTAAGGACTGTTTTGCCCTTTTCCCGCTCAGGAAATACAGGTGCCAGGAAATGGATGTGGTGATTTTTCCCCAGGGCATATCAGAGCTTGAAATTGGAGCAAAGGAAGAAAGTGGTTGGTAGTCCAAAGAGCCAGGATCCCCTCTCCCTTTCCGGTCCTGCAGTTGCTCCTGAAGAGCTGATGGCTGTCAGATGTTTACTTCCAAGGCCAGGCTGGCCTCTGGCTGTTGACATGGAGGAACAAGGGAAGTAGGAGCAGGTGAATCATAGTATGGTTTGGGTTGGAAGGAACCCTAAACATCATCCAGTTCCAATCTCCCTGCCAGGGGCAGGGACACCTTTCACTAGACCAGGTTGCTCAGAGCCCCATCCAGCCTGGTCTGGAATGTTTCCATGGATGGGGCATCCACAGCTTCTCTGGGCAATCTGTGCCAGTGCCTCACCACCCTTAGAAATTTATTTCTAATATTTAATTTAAATCCATTTTCCATCAGCTAAAGCTATCACCCCTTGTCCTATCACTGCTTGCCCTTGTCTGAAGTCCCTCTCCAGCTCTCTTGTAGACTGCCTCTAGGTACTGGTGCTCTATGGTCTCCTCAAGAAGAGGAAGGGGAGAAGAAACTAGGGGTTGGACCCTTTCCTCAAGTGGTACCACTAGGTAATGTTGGTGTTTGTGGTTGGTTTTCTTAAGCATCTGGCTTTTGATGCCTTCCAGCCACTAGATGGCCTGACACAAGATCACCCTCTGGGCAAACCCTGTTTTCCCTGAAATACTGCCTGCTCTCACTTCCCAGTGAGTGTGGGACAGGATCAGGCAAGCTGGTACTGGTGCTCTAAAAGCCCTCTTTTCCTGTACACATGAACTTATCACAGCCTAACTCAGCCCTGCAGAGTCCAGCAGGGCTTTGCTGCAGCTGTGGTCTCCCAAATCCTGTCTCTGGAAGCTGAAGCAGCCTGAAGGTCAATATGAACAACAGGCACCTGTGTAAAGGTGGTGTAAACCACATAGTCTGCCCCTGGGAGCACCAGGCTGCAGCTCTGGAGGGGCAGGGCAGGAGCATTGTGCCTTCTGCATACCAAAACCTGTTGCAACACACCTGAGTATTCAGAGCAGTGCTGTGCCCTGCAAGCCAGGAGCTGGGGTTTGGTGCCCTGTGCTTGTGCAGGTAAGCCTGTGTCGAGGCAGTCTGAGAGCTCTGTGCTGGGGGGCAGGCAGGGACGGGGCAGTTCCAGGCAGCTGTGCATGAAGCCCAGCAGAGGCAGTGCCCATCTGAGCCCTGGACTCCCAGGACTGTGAATTCTTGTCTACACTGTGGGACCTGTCAAATCCCTCCCCCCGGGTGACCTGCTTCCAGGGAAATGTCTTCACTTCTGTGGTGGGGTGTGTGACGATGCTGTCCTGGAGTGCTCCCAGCCCTGCTGAATCCTCGTCTTGTTCCCCCCTCTTACCTCTTCAGTTTGCTTCCTCTTGTGGGTCATCCTACCTGGCTGAGCCACCAGCTTGTTCCCCTTATCTTTTTCTAGTGCAACATCAAAGCAGTTAATAGCTGTGCTCAGGCTGTCTTGTCATTTAGATTGGCCTGTCAGCCCTTCTCCTTGCAGCTGCCAGGAAGACCTGGGAGGAATGATGCTGCCAGCCAAAATGCAGGGTGCTACAGCAGCTTTTGAGCAAGAGCTGGTCATCAACTAGATGAGACCAGCTTCTCCAGGGCTGTCAAAAACTGGCATGGAGCAGCACACTGACCCAGCAGGGGGGGTTGCTTTGTTTCACAGGATGGATGCGATAGCTGCATGCTCTCTGTGCAGACCACTTGCTATGAAACACAAACACTCCACAGAAATGATCCTGTGGATCTCAATAGGGATGCAGGGATGAATTATTAAAAGGGGCACTGAGACTGGTTTTCAAGAAGAGACCATTTATTCCATGTACCCACCTTGTGCTGCCATTGACATACAACATTCCTTTGGATTTCTGTGGTAGTTCTGAGCAAGTTAGGCAAGTAGGCTGTGGACTTTTTTGTTTGATTGATTCATTTCCTCCTATCTGAGGGGTGATGGTTATGACAGCCTTTGGCTTCTAGGCTGCAAGTCTCATTTAAGGGTGCTGCCTAGTCTTGACTAAATACTCTAGTGCTGTTCTGCTGTTCCCTGTGTGGGGTGAAGACTTCTAGCCCTGGACCCATGGCAACAGCAGGCTTGAGGAAGTGCAGATTATGAACCTCTAGGGATAGGAGCAACTTGTGCTGGTTGAAGAAAAGAAAAACCTCCATTGTGCAGTACCCAGCATTGCTCATGTCAGGCAACTCTTAGGGGATGGTTGAACTTCTTGTTAGGCTGGAGGAAAGCACCGGAACTGAAGGCTGAGTTTCACCTCTCCTTCTTGGTCACCTGAGGGAGAGACAACTCTAGTTAAGGCTGATGCAAAAGCAGTTTACAGGATCTGAACTCCATGGAAAAAAAAATTACCTGACTTGTTGCCTTTGATTCTGTTCATGGTCTTTTCCTGTCTCTGGTAACAAATTTAAAAAAAAAAAAAAGGCAAAAAAACCCCAAACCCATGCTATATACAACTTCCCTTCCTGCCCTTGGGGAGAGGATAATGAGTCATGGGAGGACATTGCTTAATGCCCTGGAGGGTGCTTGGATATCTGGCAAGGGCTGGTTAGGAACAAATTCCACTGTAGGTCAGAGTTGCTCAAGGTGAATGCACGCTTAAATGTGAATGATAACTAGTGAGATCAAAAGGAGATGCCTATACATGGGAACTCAAGAGAAGAAATGTAGATGTGCCTGGATTTTGCTCTAGAAACAAACAGTAGGTACAGCTCTTTTGCTTATCAGAGTAGAAGCAGGGCTTTAGGAGGATGGGGAGAGGGAGTCATTGGCAGTTGAAGATCTTTTTATTTATTTAAGACTTCCTAGTCTAGGCAGGATGGCAGTTGAAATGTCTGCAGCAGGGCTGGGCTGTTGTCTCTTTCCTTTCTTTGCCTGCTTGCTTTGTTTTTGTTCTTTCACTTGTGCTTGCCTTCCCCATTTTCATGCCTGCTCAAGGGCCTCCAGCTTCTTGCAGTCCATATTGCTGCCTCCCAGCAATACAGAGACAAGTCATGAGGACATGAGGTTGTTTCTTTTGCCCTCAGTGATTTTTGTCAGCTTGTTCACATCCCTGTAACTCTGAGATGAGTGGGTTAAACGGCGAGTCTTGCTGAGCAGCTAACAGGCAGTCATTGGCAATGTGGCTCTGCTTGTTCTTGGCAGGTTACTGCCCCTGCAAGCTGCAAGGAGCTCCTTTTATTAATTATTAATTAGTTGATATGCTTACAGTGCTAGGCATATCTCCTTATTCAGCCTGATTCTGGAATATTTTTATAACCAACGTAAATTGTTTCTCTTCCCCTCCTGTCCTCACAGCTTTTGAGACTCTGCAACTTCTCTGGAGAAGTGCCCGCTGTGTAAAGCCCCAGGCTCCTGTACAATGTACCAGTCCAGCTTTGTGCCACGGGAATATTACCCAGCCATGATCCCACCTTCTGCCTATGCCTACCCACCGCTGCGGCCTGGGAGAGCAGAAGACATGAGCAGCTCCGTGATGTTCCCTCCCATCCACATGCACAACTTCTACAGTCGACCCATCACCTTTGTGGTGGACCAGAACAGCTACCCTGACTATTCAGGTGGTCAGGTGGAGTATCATCATCTCTATAGTGCCTCCAATCCCTATATCCATCCATACTACACCTGGCACTTCCCTCCCATGGTCCCCATCCCTTTCTATAATCCCTATGCAAACTACCATCCCTACGCTGCCTACCAGAGGTCAGATCAGTATCGAGACACGTGGCCAGAAGGCTTTACAATGAGAGGGGAGCTTCAATGGGGCAAGCTTGGAAAGGTGTTTGGACCAAGGAAAGACCTCCCAGAATTTGTGAAGGATGATCTCCGGAGGGTTTATGGCACCTACCCACGGACCAATGTCTCCATATCCTATCGGAAAGGAGAGTTCTTGGTCAAGGGAGACCCCAAGACAGAAGAGCAGGAATATGCAGTGGAAAAAAAAGTCATCCAGCAGGCTGTGACCCCCAGTGCCAGTGAAGCAGATGACAGCAGTGAAGACCGGAACCGCAAGAAGAAAAAGAAACTGAGACATTGATGTAGCCAGTCCCCCAATGGACAGGTGCTCCAGTGCCCTCATGGGAGCCAGTTGACAGCTGTTCTTGGTGCAGCTGGCAAGTAGCACAAGCAGTGGATGCCACCACTCCTGTTGATTTTTACCTGCTCCCCATCCTCCACAAGCTTATGACAGCTTTACTCTATTTGATACACAATGCCCATCCTTTGAAGAAGCCACGTGACACTTGATTGTTGGATCAGCTCATTGGTCCTGGTTTTGAAATGAACATTTGGTTTCCACTGGTTTGGTTGAGTGGTCACAGTCTGGTGGGGGGATCTCCAGACAGTAGCCCTTGATTAGAGAAGATGGGCCTCTTCCTAATTTGTCCAAGGGAAGGGCCTGTGAGCTGGTTCCCTTCCTGGAGTGATCAAAGCAGGATTTCCTCCAGGCTGAGGGCAGTGCAGGTCCCAGAGGACAGAGGGGTTCTTGAATACTCTAAGGAGCAATTGTCTGCATATCTTGTCACTGCTGTTTATGACCATACCATTGTGCTTAATCACCACGTGATGCCTGTACACAGCACTTCCCTACACGCTGGCAGAAGGTCCTGGTGTTCCCATCCTCTTACACTTGGTAACCTGGTGCTCAGTACTGCTGGCCACATGTCCTTGTTGAAATTGCTGCTTAAGGCCCTGCTCTGTGTCTGACTTGGCTCTGGTTGAATGTGCTGGCTCTCCAATAAGGTTACTGGAGTTGTGTGAACCACAGCACTTCCACAGCTTAGTGGTTGTGCTGAAAGAGTTGTGCTGGAAGCCTGGAGGGCTGTTAGGGGCTGGGTATGACTTGCTTGCAAACTTCTGTACCTTTTAAATTACTATAAACAATTAAAAACCCAAATGCAAATGCTTATATTTCTGATTCTTAGCTACCTGTCCTGTGAACAACTTGCAATCAGATCCGGCACCTTTTGCAAAGTTAGGGATGACTTCTGTCATGGCTTGTGCCCAGCCACAATGGGTTATTCTGCTTGTCCTGCTTGGCAGTACCCTGCCTTGCCCCAGTTTGTTGCCTGTCAGCTTCTTCTTTGAGGACTAGCAGGGACTTTATGAGCATGCAGGAGAAATACAGGACTTTCTCTGTCCCCCTGTAGGCTCCCCCTGACCTGCCACATGGGAGAAAGGCCTTCTAATGCAGGAGGGAACTGGGAATTCCCCATCTGCATAGCAATGGAGAAAGCCTGTGAGGGTGAACTTGGAGGCCCTTGTTGGCTCTGAATTGCTATAAAGTGAAAGCAAGCGGATTTTGTTTTTTCTTTTTACTTAGTGCAACAGGTTTTGTTTAACCAATTGCCAAAATGTCTCAGCAACTGTCTGGATTTCTCCTTCCCCAATTAGCTTCTTGGAAATGGGTTAACTCTGCTGCCAGACAAAGCTGCAAGAGGGCTGAACCAGAAAAACTGTTGCAGAACTGTGTGTTGCTCTCCCTGTCCTTCCAGCAGCAGTGGCTTCCTTGGGCAGTGAACCCAAAATTTGTGCATCGGATCCCTGTGTGGATGGTGCAGCCCTCCAATGGGGTGCTGGAAGGAGCTTTTTCCCCATCCCCAGAGCTGTTGTGGGACACAGCTGGGCTGTGGGAGCTGGATGCTGCCTGCCATGGGAAGGGGCTGCTTTGAGTGAAATGCTGGAGGACATGCAAACCAGGTCTTCTAGGCAAGGTGAGAAGGAGCATGGGGTTTGTCCTATGGTGATGCTGAGATGCTACCATAAATTAGCAGACTTTGACAGTAATTTATCCTAAATGCCACTCTTCCAGCCAATAAATTCCTGGTGGCAGGGTGACACTTGTTATAGTGGAAATGTCCCCAAAACTCAAGGGGTGCAGCCAGTGTTTCCCAGAGGTATATGATGGATGGGTGAAAAGAGAGCCTGTTGCCTCCACAAATACTTTCTCCAAATGCCTATTCCTGCTGGGGATGTCTGCAGGGTCCATGGGGAGAGAGAAGGCACAACTCCTAACTTGAACCATCCTGTCCTGTTTATCTTCTCCAAGTTTTGTTTGGTTTTGCTGCCTGGACTCTGAACAGGAGATTGCTGGGCACACCCAGGCTGTTGTTCTGACAATGCGTATTTTTAGCAGAGGCTCACAATCGCATGCAGTACATCAGGGGGTAGCAATGTATTTATTTTCTCAAGTGCCATTTCACTTCCAGAAGGAAGAAAACATTCTATAGTTGAGCTTTTTTTCCCAAGAGAAAATCTGCCACAAACAGCCAACACCTCCACCAGCTCTCTGATAGCAGGTTTTCCTGTGGTGACCATAACTCACCTCCATCCCTAATCTGGTCTCCGTGCAGGATCAAAGCTTTGCACTTTCGTTGTAGGAACAGCTCTCACAGTTGCATTCTCTTCCTGGAGGTTTGAGGCTGATTTGCTGCCCAGCTGCAGAACTGAATCCATAGGGCATTTTTGGAGGCTTTAACGCCTATGGAATTCAGTTCTCAGAGCCAAGCAGCCAGTGCACGTCAGCTTCCCCTGGCTCCAGCCGGCTGTGTTTCCATCTGCAAGGGAGGAAAAAATAGCAAAGAGCTCATCATGTCTCTGACACAGTGCAGGCACTGAGCTGACACAGATTTTTGCAACTGGAAGCTGCTGCAAGGAGAAGACTCTGGCACCTCTCGCCCCAGAAGCGGTGCAGACAGACACAGCTTTCTTTGGAAACTTTGCTCAAGTTGGCTGCTATTTTTTTCCACTGCTTCCACATATCATTCGGTCATCTGGAGTCACTGCAAAGCTTCAGGTCAGCCCTGAACTCTGTAAACCTGCTAGAGCTGTAAGAGAAACATCATTTCTGCCATTTGAGGCCGGTATTGGCAGGTGTGTTGGGAATCCCACCTGTGTATTTGCTCTGTGCACAGGCCTCACACACCCCACAGTCTAAACTGCTCTTCCTCTGTGTGTGTGTCTGAGGAAGGGGGCACAGCTGTGGAGGAGAGATGCTCAGAGCTGCAGGAGCAGTCCTGCAGTCCCAGGCACTGATCCTCTGCTCCATTCATATTGAAAACAGGACCCCCTTGAACGGGGAGGTGCCAGCTGATGGGAATGGTTTGTGTAGTGTGTGGTACCATGGGTGGACCACGAGGTGCAGGGGCTTTCTGCCCACTTAGGACTGGGAAGGGACACAGGGTAATTCTGTGGCTTAAAATGAAGAGTGGAAGGCTTTTTCCAGGCAGCTCAGAGAGCAGGTTCAGGGAGGGACCAATCTCAGTCTGAGTCAAGCTCGGACATGCTGGTGCATCCCACAACTATGCACGTGCCCTTTGCTGTCCGCTGCCCCCACCCTCTGGTTTGGGCTGCAAAGCTCTCATGGGACGGAGCTGATGGCTGAAAAGCTTTTTTTGGCTCAGCAATAGTTTGGCATTATTGTGATAACAGTGGTTCGGGCAGGAGTAACCACTTGGAGTGGATTACAGCCCTTTGCCTGTATGCCAGCAGTGCAGGAGGGGAGCCCTTGGGTCTGATGGATCAGCAGAAGAGACGGGAAATGACACACGCTACTTTGGAGCACAGGCTCCAGTGGGGGAAGCACCAAGCAACTGTCACACGAGGAGTGAATTCCATGATTGAGCAACAGCTGGCCTGAGGCTCTATTTTAATCCATCTGCAGGGAATTAGAGTTCAGTGGGGGCAGCATGAACTCAGTCAGGCTCAGGGTGCCAGGCCTGGCACACCCCAGGGACCACATGCAGCGGAACTGCAGGGGCTACCTGGAAGGGCAGCAGCAGAGGGAGATGGGGTAAAGCAGAGCTTACACCAGGGTCCCCTCACCCTGCAGCAGGTGGT
The DNA here is from genome assembly GCF_003984885.1 of Neopelma chrysocephalum. Taxonomy (NCBI): domain Eukaryota; kingdom Metazoa; phylum Chordata; class Aves; order Passeriformes; family Pipridae; genus Neopelma; species Neopelma chrysocephalum. Next base: position 794,568 of record NW_020926031.1, read on the forward strand.
TGGGGTCAAAGACATGGCTCAGGGACCTGGCTGCACATTGCACTGTTTTTCAGAGCACTGTGGCATGGCAGGGAGTTTTCAATAGCTCAGTTTCAAAGCTCGGAATAATGGGGTGATCTCCATCCTCTTTCTCCCCCTGCTCTGCAGGCAGGCACCTGTGCAAGGGAGTGGGCAGGAAGGCAGCCTGCCAGAGGTGCTACAGCCAGGTGAGAGCAGACCTGCAAGCCTGGAATGTCTGGTAGGGTTGGGATGCTTTGGTGATGCTCCTTGGCCATCTCATGCCATGGGGTGGTCACCCTGCAGTCCCTGGGTATTTAAGCACATGAAAAGCCTTTGTGCTTCATTTTTTAAGCTGTAAAACTCCCATTTGAGGCATTTACCCCACATCTTTGGGGCTGCTGTTCAAAGTGCCACCTGCTCACCTTCAGCCCTCTGCCGCTCTGAGCAACCACTGCTTTCAGGAACCCTGCAGGCCAGGGAAAAGCCTTCCTCCCCATCTTCCTCCGTGGGCTGATTTGCAAAGAAAGGGGAAGGGTTTCAAGCAGGTAGGAGGGTGAGCAGAATGGGGGCCAACCCTGACAAGCCTTCCTTGATAGTGCTTTGGTAATTGTCCCCCTTCCCTTGCTCCATGGCCCCAGAGAGGTGATGTGGGTGCTGGGGCTGTGTGGGACAGCTCAGCAGCTGCCTGGCATGAATCCCACTGTGTCCTGTGTCCCTGCTCTCCCCGAGATGGGGGCAAACTACTTTCAGTGCTCTACCTGTGCATGCTGGGACTGGGGTACCTCATCACCAAAAGGCACCAGCACCAGGAACAGTTTGATCCAGGAAAGCTCTTGGGGAATGAGCTGGGAAAGGAGTTGAAATGTAAACTCAGACAAGCTTCAGCTCTTAGCTTTCACTCTTAGCTGTTCCTGAAAGCAATGTACCCATGACATAGCATCCACAGCACCCGTAGGTGCTCTGCCTTTGCTCCTTGGCATTCCAAACTCCAGTTTTGCCCCACATTCCTTCACCTAGGCAGAGCCAGGGCTGGATTTGGCCCTATGTCTTTGAGATTATCCCTTACCCCTAGGGGATCTGCACTGGAGTGGGGTGCCAGGTAATGCCAGGGAGGGCAGGGATAAATAGAGAGGTGGGAGCCATCTAGGTGCTGGGTATTTTGTTAGTGTGAAGGTGTCCTGCCCTGGCTTGACTCTGTGTTTTCCTGAGGCCATGTCAGGGTCAGGCTGTAGCACTGAGCCATGGGGTAACCAACAGTTGCCTTGGGGAATGGGCTCAGCCCCAGGGAGAATTGCATCAGCTGCTGGCTCTGCAGGTGAGGGTTTCATAGTTCCATTGCAATCTGCCTCCCCTGACTCAAGGGCAGGAGCCCTTGGCAGCCTGCATTGCTTAAGTCCTCCTTTCTGCCTGGCTTGATGCATGTGGGGGTGACCACACATGCCAATTCTGGTGTACATCCGCCTCTGGTGCCTGCTGTTGTGGGCTTGGGTCTGGATTTAAGAACCTGATCTTGATCCCAAAAGCTGGATGATGGCTTGTTGAAGCTGACAGACCAGCTCAGGAACAGGTACTGGGGAAAACATTGGCTCCAGCACAGGAGCCAGAAGGCTGAGAGCTCCTCAAGGCTCCTGAACTCAGCCCAGAAATACTGGTCACTCGAGAGACAGCCCACACAAGCAGGTGCCCAGCAGGACATGTGGGCTTTTCTGTGTGGAACACAGCAGAGATGGCCACACAGGCAGACTTCCCCATGGCAAGCCACATCGGAGGTGATGGGAGGACACAGGGAAGCAGAAGCTCACATATGACCAACCCTGCCGCCGCAGAGTACTGCACCAGTTCAGCCCTGAGCCGCCAGTGGCTATTCACCCATTCCAGCTTTCGCCCTCCCTCCTGTGGGGGACACGGGGCAGGCTGGAGAGCTCCCCTCTCCGTCGCTCCTGGGCGACACAAAGCACAAGTGGCTGCTCCAGAGGGGACGTGACTCCCAGGCAGCGCCACCGCTCAGCAGTTAATGATTTATTGCTTTATGTCTTAAAAAAAGCAGCAGCGCCCTCCTTTTGGTATTTCTAGCTAATTAGCCCGGGAGTTAGCCAGGACGTGCCTGGGACCAAGCAGTGGAGTCCTGTGGATGCTGCACAGCCACGGGCACCGTGCTGACATGGTGGCTGGAGCATTATTCCAGAGGGTTTCACTTTGTCTTCCCGGGAAGTTTGCCGAACTGTTCCATGCCTCCCGCTCCCCGCCCTTTAAAATATAAGAAGCACGAATCTGGTTTTGCAGATTACCAAAAGAGTCAGGGATAGAAGCGAAGATGCTTTTGCAGCACACACGGGGTCTGACACATCCTCTCCCGCTTCCCGCAGCCGGGAGCGATCGCGTTCCCATCGGCCGTGAGACGTCACCGAGTCCCCCCCGCTCGGCACGGGCAGAGCCGCCCTTTGCAGCTGTGGCTCCTTGGGGAGAGCAGCAGCCGAGAAATCACCCCATGCCAGCCACACCAGTCCCCCCAGTCCGGCGCAGACCCTCCTGTGACCCCGGCACTCACCCGACAGCTCCGGCTCCCGTCCAGGCGGGTCTGCGGGCGGCGGGGCCGGAGGCACTGTTAAATATTGCAGCCGACTTACTCACTTCTCTTCCTGGACGGCAGCGTGCAGAGTTTCCACCCACTTCTTTCACCTTTGGTTTCCAGGCTTTCTGAGAAAAGGGGAAGCCGTGGGAGGGAGCAACCAGCATCCCCGTGCCAGGGCCACGGCCCCCAGCAGCCTCTGCTTCCCGGGAAGGGGTGGATGCCAGAGGGGGTTGCTTTCCCGGGAAGCTGTGGCGTGGCTGGGAGTGCCCAATGCTCGTGCCCAGCACCCTATGACTCTCCTGGATTAGAGAGATTTTCTTCCTCAGCCGAGCAGAGGGGATGCCTGAGTCCTGACTCCCTGGCACAAGCTCAAGGGTGGCTGCCTGGCTGGCTCAGCCTCCCCTATTGGGAGTGAAAATCCCCCCAGGACTCAGACAGATCCTGGCCTCACCCTGCCAAAACCCCCTTCTTTAATGTAATGCCTCTGCAAGTGATGACAGTGCTGGAGTGGGGGTCACCTACACTTTGCTGACACCTCTGACGAGCAGTGTCCATCCTCAGCCCACAGAGATCTGCCAGCAGCAGGTGCTGCCATGGGCCCAGCAACGTGCCAGCCAGTGTCCCACCCAGTGGCATGCCCAGTGGCACCACAGGGAGCTGGTTGGCCTCCCCTGGGACATTGATAGATGGTTAGATGTTACCTGGGACATTATGGCCAGGCAGGTCACCCCCACCAGCTACTGCCAGCTCTGATGGGTGAGCGCATGTGCCTGGGTGGGACTCCTTTTCCATAAAGTCCTGTTCTTCAACATCCTCTTCCCATCCTTTCCCCCCAGTGCCGCTGAATGCCCAACCATTGTTTTTGCTCAGAAATGACATCACGTCCCCAGGGGTTCCCCTGCGCCAGCAGTTTGGAAATGAGAATCTGGGGCCTCAGCACAGGCTGCGGCACTGAGCTGGGATGTCCTTGGGATGAGGGATGTGGTGCTTGGGGCAGTTTGGCCTCAGCAAGTACTTTTTCTGCTGTGAAATCATGACAACATAAAGCCAGAGATGCCCTCACTGAAAGAGCTGAGCAGCCTTGACTTGTCCACAGAGTCTGATCCTCAAAACCAGGAGGAGGTCATCTGTGGTTAGAATGTGGCGATGTCCTGCAAGAAACCTCCCCCTGCAAAGACCTCGCAGCGGTGGGTATTTTCCCGCTATGGGGACTTGCTTTGCCTCTCTCCCTGGCGGGGCTGTCCATATGCAGCCAGCGTTTCACTCAGGCTGTATCACTCTGAGCTTGAGCTCTCCCTCCACCTGCCTGGCTATTTTTATCCCACGTCAAATTTTTGCATCCTTTGAGACCTCCTGCCCTCTGGCCACCTGGATAGAAATTGAGTGAGATTTCATAAATGGAAATAAACAGGGGACATGCATAGGAGTTCAGCTGGTGTGACCACCAGAGATGGCCATTTATCCCTCTAGAGCAACTCCTTCTGCCACTGAAGAGATGCTGAAAGCAGCAGGTACCGCACACAGCTCCCCACTAAGTGTGTTCTGCCAGCACAAACCAGTCCCCTCCATGCTGGCAGTCCCGGCGGAAGCATAGCTAGGGGGAAAGGGAGTTTCTCAGAATGTTTTTCCCCTCAGGGTTCCTGTTTCCCCTCCAGCTCTGGTCTGTGGATGCTGGCAGCCCTCTCTATCTCCATGTAGCTTTGCAGAGGGAGCAAAAGGAATGGTTGGGGCTGGAGAAGTCCGGAAGATGGAGGACGGCTGAGGAGAGGGGGCCATGGGGCGGCAGGGGTGCCCCCTTGCCCCGCTGCTGGTACAGTCCTGCCTTCCAGCAGCCCTGAAGCTCTTCAGGAGTCAAATCTGCTGGCAAGGAAGGGAGGAAAACCACAGAGCTGAGTCACTGCTTGGAAGGCATTTGCATCTGGACAAGTTTCAGCTGAATCCCCCTCCCACTACCTCTGTGTGGGGTGTCACAGGCAGCTTACAGGAACGGCCACATCCTTTTCCCCCAGGACGGAGCCTCCCTGGCCGGTCACGCTCAGCCAGAAGCTAGGCAGCATCCACTGCTGGCTTTGGCAGGTTTCCATCAGAAGGCGGGAAGGCTTCCTGGTGGGAAAAGCTGTGCTGGTGAAGCAGAAGCGAGAGAGTAAAGGCGAAGGGGGCTGCGAGGAAACCAAGCCTCTTACCAGAAATGGCAAAGCGGGATGTTGCCTTTCAGCATCTCCTGAGAGCACCAGGCTGGGGCTGGTCCTCCATCCAAGCTTTCCATCAGCAAACGGGGCAGGATTTGGTATGACAGTCTGCTCCAGGGATTTAGGCTAGGAGAAGAGCAGCATGTGAGGAGGATGGAGGACTGGAAGCAATCCAAATGCTGCTCCAGCACCTGCAGAAGCCCGTTTTTGGCAGGTGTAGCAGAGTGATTGGGGGAAAGGTGGCAGGGCTGGAGTTTTCCACCGGTGGTGGGGCTGGCAGGAGCAGAGGAGCCACAGGGTGGAAACAGCTTCTGCAGGAGTAAAAGTGCAACAAAAGAGCGTCTAAGGACTCGGCATTCATCCCCCCTCAGAAACATCGTGGGGGGCTTCTCACTATGCACTGTACCCACACCTGGCATTTCCTCAAGTTTTAAATTCCCTTGATGTGCAAAATTATGTTCCTGTTTGAAAAGACCTTTGCCAGGGTCAGGTGCTGTGCGTAGCTGGAGCAGTTTGGGTCCTGGGATCGGTCCCTGCCCAGAGTTGGGCTCAGGTACCTCAGGCTGAGATCTCAGGGTCCACGTCTGGATCTGGGACCCGTCGCACAGTGCCGCAGCTCTGTGCACCATCTCGGCATGTCCGATCTCCCTTTCCTCCCTCTAGCGGCTAAAATCCCGGCATCGCCTTGGGCTCCTAGAGCCCCCGGCAGCGCCCGGGGCTGGGGCACAGGGAGCAAAGGAATTGCCCTTACGCTGGGGCAATGGGTAGGTGACCCCAGTCCCTACCGTCCCTCCTGATAGGGATGATCCTTCCTGCCCCAGGTCTCATCTGAGAAGAGATGGAGCTCTACAGAGGGATTTTGGATTAGGGACCACATTATGTGTAAAGGGAGATTTTACCTGGTACAGTGCAAGCATCATGCTGGTTCCCACACTGCTCTGTACTCACAAATGCCCTATGAGCAATACCAAGGGAAATGTCAGCTCTTCCTTAAGTGATTCCTTTTGGTTAGCCTTGCAATTAGTCCCTTGGAAAAAAAAAAGATAAAAGATTTTGGGCTTTGCCAGCACTCCTCTTTGCAGATGCTGCCCTCATCTTGTAAGTAGGGCACAGTGGGAGGCAAGAGCCAGTTAGGTCTTAGCACTGAGCTTTCAGCAGACAGCATGAGTTGGGTGTGATGAGCCTGCCCGGGTGGGCTGCACTCCTGCTTGGGGAGGGGAAAAGGAACCTGCAGAGGCTGAGTGGATGGTGAAGGGTATGGCAGCGACGGATGCACAGCAGTGAGGGGTGCACAGCAGCTCCCCTGCATCCAGTGACCCGGGTCAGGGCACGCTGGGGCTTCCTTTCCCCTCCACACTCCATAAGTGTTTTGCAGGTGTGTGTGAACCACAGGTTTGCTCCTGCTCTTGTGCTTCCCAGCAGGCCAGATCGGAAGAATGAGGAGAAGAAGGTGTGGGGCTACTGCTCCCTGAGCCCGGAATGAGCACTTTGTTGCTCCCGGAAATCCAGCTGGGATCCACCCACTGTTTACAGAGAAAAGTGAATCATCTGTGCAGGGAAGGAAAACACATCAAACTTGTGCCTTTTTAAGTTTTCCGGGCAAGTGAAAGCTGCTGAGAGAGCACTTGACTGGGAGCAGACCTGGCTCAGCAGCTGGGGCGCCCCGAGAGTAGATGCCAGGGCTGGCTCTGCATGGAGAGGTCTGTGTCCTGGAACAGGGCACCTGTTTCTACCCCAGCCTACTAAATATATGGATGGGTAAACCCATTGCAGCTGGCAGCAGCAGTGCTCTGCTCCCCACTGGTCAGCCCAGGGGGGCTCCAAAGTGTGGTTTTCCAGGGAAATATTCTGGGTGGTGGGGAAGAGGTGATACTTGAAAACAAATGCTTTTCTGTAGACATGGAAGTAGGAAAGCACTGGTCTGGATATGGGTTTGCTATAGCAAGGACTGGGCTGCTACAGCTGCCTGAACAAAGGGACCAGAGCCCTTCAAGATAGCCTGGAGTGCTCCACCTGGCCTCCAGAAGGACACAGGTCTGCCAGGATCCTCTGGTGTCAGCCCCCTGGACTGTCCCAGGTGCCCTTTGGTGGTGGGCAGATGCTCAGACAGCTAAACCAAGCCCTCAGCATCACACACAAGAAAATGTTACTTCTATGTGAGGTAGATGACAGGTGAGGAAAGGCCTTTGCATCTGCCAAGAGCTGTGTTACCTGCCAGCTGTGGCAGCCAGAGCAACTGCTCTCCCCATGGATGTGGCCTTAAACCAAGCTGCCCAGTGCAGCAGAAGGGGAAGGTGGATTCAATTAGCACCTGGAGAGCCTTTGGAATGGAGTCTCAGCCTCATTAGGAGTCAGCAACAGGAAACTGTAAGAGCAGATTGAGGGCACCTGTGGTCAGCAAATAAAGACATGGCAGGCAAACCCAACACCTTCTATGGCTCTGGGGAATAGCTGGGTCTCTCCCAAAGGTGTGCTCTGAGGTCTTCAGACAGTTGCCAGGAGCAGAAGGTGGAGGTAGGTGGGGATACAAGGGGAGAAAGCCCCTAAAATCCAACTGGGATCCTAGACAAGGGTGGAGACAGCTGATGTGTGGGTGGTAAAGGGCTACAGCCCTGATGCCACCTTGGCTGCCAACCCAGCTTTGGGCCCCTTTGGGGTTAGTGAGGAATTAGTGCCAGAGAGGACAGGGGAGCTGGATCATGTGCAAAGTGTTGAAGTGCAGCAGCAGTGAAACTGGAGCAGAGACGCTGAGGGAGCCTGGGTTTCTTTGCATCCCAAGTCAGAGTTGATGCCACTGTTTAAAGGGAAATCTTCTGCACTCATGGCTAAGTTAGAGGAATCAGAAAAGAATGTGGGCTGATGGGGATGTTACCCTTCAATACAAATGCAGGTATGCCAGCCCTGCGTGCTGAGGGAACGTTTGTGGCTGGATGGAGCTGGAATAGTAGAAGGTATAGGGGAGCAAGCTCCTGGTCTGGCCCTGCACACAAAGGCAGTTGAAGCTAAAAAAAAAAAAGAGTTGGAAATTAGAAAAAAGAGGTGCCCTGAGTGTCAGGGTGCAAAGCCCATGACCTGCTGCCCATCAGAGGTGGTTTTGGGAGAGACAGGTCTTCATGGCAGAGGTGGAAAACTGTGCAGCTCTGCAGAGACGTGGCCACCGGTGTCAGTAACGTGGCTGCCACTGGGCACTAGAGGGCTGCACATTCCCATTGTTGCTGCCAGAGGTGTCTCACACTGCACAGCCTGGTGGAAATGCTGATTAACTTCTGCCAGACTCAGTGACCTGAGAGAGCTGTGAATAACTTTGAAGAACAGCAGTTGCCCACTACGTGGCCGAGGTGGTGATTTTTCTTCATTTTAGTTGCACTTTCCCCAAGCTATGCTGCTGCCAGGGCAAACTTGCAAGGTGAAAAGAAGTAAGTAGTCCATGGGCTTGGTGCTGAGGGGGTGTGCTGAGCTTACCCAGTTCCCTTAGCCCCTGGAAGCTTCTCCAGCGCAGCCTTTGCTCCCAGGAAAGCTACGCCCTTGGCAGAAGCAGCAGACTCCTTGGGTTGTTTATTATGACTGGGGGTGGTGCAGGAATGGCTAATCCTGCCTCAGGTCTGGGCGATCTGCTGGGTTCCCTGCCAACATGGGAACGTGGCAGCACTGAAAAGGCGGAAAATTAAGGCACACTTACTCTGAGTCACCTAAAGTAATTTTGGAGCAGTGTTCACGTGACAAATTATGTCCAACTCTCTCTCTTTTTTTTTTCTTTTTTTCACCTGTTTCTGGCTGTTCTGTTCCCCTGCAGGAAGTCCCTGCTCCTTTGGGGCCAGCTGTGGCTCCCTCTATCCCACATGCAAGCTCTTGTGTGATTATTTGCTATACCATAACCTTCTGGGAACTCCCACATTGATGCAGTGCATGTTACTCCCAATAACCTTTCAGTGTGCCTGCACTCTTGTGGGTGGGCCTGGCCTGGCATCCTGCCTGTCTGCTATGTGACATGAAAGCTTGGCTGCAGTTTGAGCACTCTGTGAGAAGTCATCTCCAGATCCTGCATGAAAGCCCATGTTAGCAAACTTGAGGGCATCCAGGGGAGCCCTGTGCTCCCATCCAGGCTGTACCTGGCCAGGAGCAGACTGTGGAAATCCTGGTGCTTTCATTAATGCACCTCAAGGTATATGAGATGTTTGCTTTTAGCTGAGTGAACTCTGTCTCGGGGTCGTTTTCCTGCTCTGTGCTGCTGAGAGCAGAGGGTGAAAAGGCTCCCCTCTGTGCCTGCTCTTGCCTCCAGCTGCGTGACAAATACTGATTGCACCCCACAGCCTTCCCTTCTTTAAGCAGGGCTGTTTGAGGTCTCGCTTTTTGTCTCCTGTTGAGAGTTCTGGCCAGGGTATTGTATTGTATGGCAAAAGCATCACCAAATTTAGTCTTCTTTCCTTTCTTCGGTTTGCTTTGCTGTAATGAACCAACTTTAAAGCTGAGGTCTGAGCTGTAAAACTCTTCTGAGACCTGCTGGGGGCACCAAACCCGGGGAGAATAACTGTGCCGTTCTGACCAGCTCCCCCTCTGCGAATGTTGCTTGGAGGGTAAGGCTGGCTTCTTTCAGTTATTGAGAGGTGTTGGCTTAAAGTGCCCTCACACTTGATTGGGCTGAAATTGGCTTGATTTGACAAAATGGGTCGGTTGATGTTCGTATTAATGGCCACACCAGCCAGTCCTTTGGACTGGGGAAAACGTGTGGTCAGTAGTTCCATCAAAAACCATGGTAAAGGGGTAGAAGAGGAGATTAATTTATGAGAATGGAGTTTGTTAACTCTGAAGTGGTAGATATAGGTGGTTGCCATCCTTCCACCGGATGGGAAAGTTTGTCCAGGTGTTCAGAGGTGTACAAGGTACCTAACCCTGGGGTTATCACAGGTATTGACATCAGCCCAGAAAAGAGAGAGGAAGGAAGTGATGATGAGAAGGGGCTCTCGCCTCTTGGGACTGCGAAACTCATGCCTTCACTGCCTGTGTCACCTCTTCTGACAGCACTGACCTCCCATTGGAGCACACACTGGTGATAAAGGTCCTGGACAAAAATCACTCATGTCTACGTTGTGGGAACTGGATAGGATGGATGCTGGGACTGACTGAACATCTCAAGAGATTGCATGGGAAGAGAAAGATTTTGTTTGTGTGCCAAATATGGAAAGACAAATGTAAAACATCACATGTTCCATGGCGCAAAAGGGATCACAGAAATTACTCCTGCTGAGGTCTGGGTGTATGAGGCATATGGGAAAGGATTCAAAATGAAAATCAGCCTGGGACAACACAAAAGGCTGGCCCATCCAGTTGTCAGGAATATTGAGTGGATTGCTGCCTGCCACCCCGAAGAAAGATCTTTGCAAGGGGCACATCAGCAATACTGGACCAAGGAGAAGGTGGAGTTGTTGAAAAAGCTGGACAAGCAGCACAAGGGGAGTAAGAACATAACCAGGTTGATTGGGGAACATATTCCATCAAATAATCTGAAACATGTAAGTGACAAAAAAATGGTATTATATAAGAGCCCAGTGAAAAAGAAGGGGGCTGATCTGGAGTAGGGAAAATGTTGCTGTCACTGAGTTGCATGCAGAAGGTGAATTGAAATGTCACTATCAAAGAGTTGTTGCAGATTGGTAACTACCTGAAGAGCTGCCTGTTCTTCAAAAGACCTTTGAGAAAGTGATCACATATGTTCGCTACTAAGTTGTAGCCTCTTGCTTCTATTTATTAAAACTTGAAATAAATTTTCAATTGTAGGTTAGATAGAGATGTCCTGCCTCACCCTTATGTTGGATGCCAACACAAGATCCAGTGTAGTTCCAGCTACCAGGAGTGTACTTTCATGAAATTCAACCTATCCCACACACACAAACACTTGAGTTGGTCTGAGCCAATAATTAATATAATAATCCAGTGTCTCACAATAGCACAGAGATAAATCTTCAATCCCTTGTGAGAGACATGGGCTATCCTCAAGTATACAGCAGGGACAGCATGAACTGATGCACTCTGCATGTATTTGTACCCTGAAGGGGGTGGGTGAATAAAATCTCTGCCCTCAAAGGTGTCAGTGGTGTGAGAAGAAGGCATTTATCAGAGATGGTCTCCAAATGAGCTCATCAGGCTGAGTCCTGCCTTGTAATAACCTGGTTGGCTACAGGAGGGGAAAAGGGAAAAATTCAATGGTTTTGTCCCCAGAAGTCTTATATAAATGGAGTGTGAAGAAAGAACTGCAGGAATACGTGAGGATGAAGGAATGTCTGCAGATATTGCTCAGGGCACCGATAGAGCATAAAGGTAAAGGAGGAAAAAGCCAGCACTTGCTTGAGAGATTAGGTAAAAGTCAACCTGCTCCAGCTGGTCATGCTGGGAGAGTCCAACCAGAGTGTAATTGGGTCAGGTGGGAGATATGTAAGACTGGTATTTTTCTACTACTTGAGAATTGTGATGTGGCTTTATAGAAGTACTCAACCCCTGTTTTCCTGTGACATAGAGACTAAATTTACTTGGCAATACTGGTGTTGGTGGGCAGAAGACATGCAGAGATTACACCCGCCACACACCCCCCCTTCCCAATGCTAAACTTTCTGGGAGATGGCCTAGCTGATATAATGGTCATGGGAGCAGGATGAGACACAATTATCCTTTTGTACAGAAGCCATTTGATTTTTTTTGTGGGTAAAAACTAAGATTTGTTGCCTAAATTTGTGTGCAATAATAAAAGTGGATGAAGTCCTAATAATTTTTGTGATGAGAGTATTTTGCTTAGACATTGTGAAAGATCAAAGAGATTGTTCACAGTAGTACTTAGCTGTGTATATTGAAAATTAAGCAGTGCTGTAAAGGTTACTATGTAGGGCTGTAAAGGAATATGGATGTTAGGCAGGCTGGAATTCAGAAAAAGCAGGTTTATCAGAGGGCTGGTCAGTCCCTTCCCAAGTTGCCTGTACATGCTCCCTGTTGGTTACCTTATCCCAGCAGCTGACTGATCAGAGGATAACCAGAGGGGGGTGGGATTTGGTAGCTGGGATTTGCTTTGTCAAAGCTTCTTACTGATTCTAGTGAGAAATAAGAGGCAAAGATAGTATTTTTTTGCCAAAGGAAGCATTCTTGGTTTTGTGCAGTGGTCTAAGTGGGGCCTCCCAAAGTGACAAGTACTTGTGGGTTCCATGTCTAATCTGACTGTCAAACTGTAGAAGAAACTACAGAAAAGTTGTATTGTCATAGAAGGGATGGTGGTATAGTCATGAGGGATAATGTATTTGGGACACCCAGGATCAGTTTTGTTTGGGATGCTTGCTTGAGTGGAGCAGAAGGGAGAATAAGCTGAATTTGTTTCATGCCCTGGAATGATAAAAGCGGAAGGGCTGGGAATTGCACATGGCATGAGCTGGCATGTGGCACTGAACAAGCAGCAGACTGTGTGAATGCAGTGGTCAGTCAGCAGTGGAACACCCCATGTGGGACTAAATAACAGCTGTCTCCTGGTTTTCTGCGGGTGCAGGACGTGTGTGTGTGTGTGTGTATGTGTGTATGCAAAAGAAATTCTTTATTTCCTTCTGGAGTTCAGCTCTGCAGAACAGGCAGAGACCATTAGACCCCATGGACTGACCTCCCATCTTTCACAGGCCATGCAATTTCTTCATGTTTCTCTTTACATTAGCCCACTGATTTATGCTGGACTAAAGCACATATTTTTTTCCCAAAAAGACAGATTTAAAGACATCAGGAAATGAGAAAACCAACATTTCCCCTGATAATTTTTTCTACTAGTTAACCACTGGCATTCTTTTCCTGTTTCTTACTTCTCATTTTGGCCTGTCTGTTTTCTGATGCTAAACATTAGTTCCTGTTATAGATATCAGGAATAAATCAAAATGCCTTCTAGAACAGTACCTGCTTTCTTTTTGGAATGTGGATATGGTAATTAAATCTCCTCAATTTGTCTTGGTTTTTCAGAAGGCTGGGGTTTAGTGCTACTGCTGCCGGGGAAAAAGCAAATCCCATCCTTCCCTCTTAACTGGTTTGTGCCCTCCCTCTCACACTCTGTAATGCAGCAGGGCAAGGAACTGGTTTTGTTGAAATATATAAATTTCTTGTTGTCTCGAAGTTGAGTTTTCAGTCTGCTCACCACAGGGCTGTAGGGGTGTCTGGAGATATGGTGCTAAGCCTGGCATGGTGAGGAAGAGGCTGGAAGTGTTCCAGGTGGGATGTTGTTGCAGCAGATCCCACTATCAGGGATCAAACTGCCTTTTGCTCAGGGATGCTTTTCCAGTCCTCAACTTAAAAGAAAAGCAAAAGGCTACTGTGTTTAAGCAGTGCCAAACACAACCAGCCTTGTGTGTAGTGCTACAGAAGAAACAGTAACAGAACAGTTACAGATAATAATGAAGCAAGGAAGGCTTCTTGAGTGTATGAAAGTGAAAAATGCCTTCCTTGCCTGTCAAGAAGATGATTTTGCTTCCTTGCCTTGGAAGACCCACAGCTGCTCACTCTGAGGGCAGAAATATATGAAGAAAAATAGAAAAATAAGAAGAGCAAGTACATATTGCAAAAGTACACCCTGATCCTCTTGAAGATTTTGGCTGATAGGGAGAGGGAACACGGACAGATCTTTTGAGATAAATGCTTCTTTCAGGATCAACCCATCAAGGCAAAGGTGAATTAACTTATGGAAACTCAGTTAAATTAAAGCACATATGAGCTGGAGCTATTGGTGGGAAAATGCAGAAAGATTTTGTTTCTACACACAAAGGCTCATTTCAGTCAAAACAATCTGGATTAGCAAAAAGGCTATTTAATAAGCCAGGAAAAGCTACTTTGATGGAAGTGGGGGAATGTGTGCTTAAAGTACCAGAGTAGGAGAGCTTAGGAAGTGGCAACCTTTAGTAGAGGGCAGAGAGCGATGAGCTGCGTTGTACAGCTGTGGCTGATAAGGAACATTAATGAAACTAAATTATTGGATTGATTAGAGTCTTATCATTACAAACTAAATTCTTTCCTAAGAAGAAATTAAAGGAAATTCCTTTGCTCCAGCTGAGGGAATTGTAAGAATACCTGCTAAGTTATAACCCTTTCTTACATTTTTGTGGCCCATTTAATGAAGCTGTAAATGATTCATGCTTTTTATGACTCAACTGTACCACCTCATAGCTTTAACAGAACAAATGGTTTCTAGGTGAGTATCATGCTTTGTATATTAAAAACCCCTTCAGTTTCTTCAAGGCTATTACATGAGAAAAACTTTAAAGAGTCTTTATGACTTTTTTATTAAAAAAAATTAAATCTTAATAATTACAAGTTAATGATAGTCTGGGGCTGTCACACAATATAAAGTTAAAGGCATATCTGAGCTCCAAACCACTGCCTTATCAGAGATGACATGCAGATAATCAAGCTCAGCTAACCTGTTGAAAATACTGATCTTGTACCTACAAATGGAGTTTCTAACGATTAAAATACCAATGGGTGTTTTGGAAGGTCACTCATATTTCTCAAGGCTTTTTTAAAAACTGTGTCAGTTTGTCTCAGCTCAGGGTTTGACCTCTGAATCAGCACAGACTACTTATGTAGATTCCAGAGTCAACAGCTGATCATTAAGTGACAGGTAAGCCACTGAGAAAAACACCGATGGGTGTCCCAGGGTGGGTCTCCAGTGTCACTCTGGAAGATTTGGTTGGAAGCAGGAAGCTGTGGTGGAGAGAGCCTGTTTTTATTAATGCTCAGAGTGATGAAAACACAAAGTAGAGCAGGGCAGAACAGCCTCTCCTTTTTAGCCAAGCTGGGGATAGTGAATGTATATACATACAATGTTAAATAGTGTAAGAATTATTGGCATGAAGAGTGTTGCCTCTATATTTCTTCTAAATCTTGCCTCTGATAGGTGTCACCTGAGATTTGTGTCCTTATGTTCTTCCACTGTTTGATTTATCAATTTAACTTAGTTGCCACTACGCCTTGAAAATCCAACATTTGCAAAAAGCACATTTGTTTCTTTGAATGCCCTTGTTGCATTTTGCTGCCTGATTTTACCCTGTGACTTAGTCACTGGAGTATATTTACACATAAGCACCATGAAGTGTGACTCCAGCTGGTGTAAGTACACCTGAAACCACTTTCAAGCTACCAAGCTCAGAAATCTCTAACAATGTAGCTCTACAGAATGGAATTTGGCAAGTTATATTTGTCTATTTGAGTATTTACCGTGTACAGTTAATTGCCTGTCTGTCCTGACGTGTGGCCTGCAAAACTGTCATGGGAGTTTTTTGCACCAGTTGGTGCACCTAAATTGCACCAGGCTGTCTGTATCTATCCTGTGATCATTTGTACTTAGGTGAGTTACTGAGGGCTTGTTGCCAGAAGAGCGGGATTTATTGGCTACTGTTTTACAGGAGCCTGTCCAGCATCCAAGGGCATTCTATGTTTCATTCAGAGTCCACAAATGGCATCAGAGGTATATATATGCACTAGGTTTGTGGAGTATGTTTGTTAAATTGTTGTGAATTTAGGAGGTATGGTGAGCACAGGAGAACAGGATCAGAGTTAAAAGTTATCTTGAGGAATAGTCTAAGGAATGCAATGAAGAACAGTACAAAGGATTGCAGTGAGTTAAAGCAATGCAAGACTGTCAGATGGAGAGCGACTGTTCAGCAACAGCTCTGCCAGAAATGATCTGCAGGTAATAGCAAATCATAACTGTATGTGAGGAGGGGGAAACCCCCCCTCCTGTGCGAACAGGATTTTATCCTGCAGGGATGGGGATAGATGTTTCTATCCCCTGTATGCGGAGCCGCAGTGGGAGTATGGTGTGCAGGTTTGCAGTCTTTTCTTCAGGAAAGCTGTAAATTTCTCGAGGGAATTTAGAGAAGCGCAATTAGTGGTGTGCTGTAGCAATAGCTGATCTTTCTGAAGTGGAAATGGTTCTGGCCAACCTGGTATGCTGCCCAGTTTTGTGCATTTCTAGCAGTGATTTGGCTTTAGATCCAAGAAAGAGCCTATGACTCATCTCAGCTATCTGATATGGGCCAGCCTGGGGGAGCTGGCTGGAGTGCTGGGTTGGGAGGGTGTAGAAAAGCATACAAGACTCATAGGAAGATATGTGCTGCACTTGCTGCCCTATGCCTGTAAAAAAAATAATGTAGCAAGATTTAGTGTGAATCTTAATGAAAGAGGAAGTTTAGTTTAAAGAGAACTTATTTTATTTGCTCATTGTCACACATTCTACTCACATTTTCACACCTACATACTTGTGGGTTCTGAGATACCTGTCAAAACTCACAAGAGTTGTTTGTGTAACACTAAGGATGTGATGTTGGCTTTCAAATACAGGTCCCTTCATGGGCTGCCCACAAAGCTTGCTGCAACTCCAGTGTTGGTCACAAAACTGAGACTCTGTATTAACACAAATGCAACCTGTAAGTGCTAAGCAGACATTGTCTTTGCCAGTTTGTTTAGTGTCCCTAACTAACCCTTCCACTGGAGTAATTATGTCTGTTTTTGAAGCCAGCTGGTATACCAGGAATATTTGTGATGTCAGCAACAGAAATAAAAAGAACCCAAACACTTCCCTCTTACCAACACTTATTTCAACAGCACAGCTGGTTAACTTGCTGGCCTAACATCTATTCCTATTAACATCTGTCTTCTGCTTTTACAAAGCCTGCTCCCCCTTCTCACCAAACTATGATGATGCCATCCACTAGGTCTTTTCCTCACTGAACTGATAGCCATGTGGTTCCCTGGCTTCTAGTTGAAATGGCTGGTCCTGCAAATTTAGCTGGTCACTAAAGAAAAAAAGTTCTTTAAAGATTTGCTAGTGCGTGCCACTTTTGGTATATCAACCCTCCATTTGTTCATTCACAGACATGGAACTTAGGTTAAAAAGAGTAGTAAGTCAGTGTAGGCAGTTTTACTGACTGATTGCATGTCTAGCTTTTGAAATATAACAGCGTTTGCTCATTTTGGCTAGACATCACTTGTCTTATCTCTGCTTACCTGTGATGGAGGCCCTGACTCTTATTTTCCTGTCCAAGCAGGCATTTCCCAATTAATTATTTTGAAGGCTGAGCAGCCCCCAACTTCATCAGATCTCTGACTGCAAAAGAAATATAATATTTGGGGCTGAATCAGGGATTCCCTCAATCTTTGCAAAAAGAGTTTGGTCACACATTTAAGTGGAAGAAGGTAAGAGAGGTCTGGCAACTTGATTACCTAACTGAACTTAGCAATTAAAATTTCTGTTGCTTGTTACACTCAAAGCAATGTGTTTCTGTTGTGTAGGAAAAGACAGAGAAACACTGATAAGCTGCTAAAGGAAAACCCTTATCAATGCCTGCTAGTACTGGATTGCCCCTCACCTTTTTTTTTTCTGACCTTTGTGTCAAGAATGATTAATCTTTGCAGAAACAACCAGTGATTTACAGGAGGTTTACCAAGCGTATAGCACTGCTCTTCTCCCAGAGACAGCCTCCATAGAAAGGGAGCAGCAACGACAGGAACTAGCTTTGGTGAATGTTAATATGATAGATGTCTGCTGAAGAAGCCACAGGTGAAGGCTGTTTCCATTTTTAATTTGCTTAACCTATAAACCAGGCTGTTCCTACTAGTCATGACAAAGGAATTTTGTGTATGTGGTTATATAGCTCTTGCCTATGAAGCTTTAAGTATTGAGAGTCCTGGTATTCACAATTTTGAAATGCTTGAATAAATAAAAGGTAGGGAATAGAAGTAGAATAGATGAAATTTAACTGACCTAGACTGACTTGAAGTTTTCCATGAAAATAATTGTGGGAATGGGTATGCATGCCAGGAGAATCATTAGTGTGTGTTAAAGGTGTGAACAAACTATGTAGTGATTAGTAAACGTATATTAATGTAGTAGAATTAATATGCGCACAAAGCCATGACATATTTTCTACACATCATGTCCTCTTGACGCATCAGTGCAGTGCTACCAGCTTTTTGTCCAGTTGAAAAAAGGAACTAGTGTGCCAGTTGAGTTCCTGGTCAGAGATGCTGATTCCCTGGATGAAGCAGCCTCTGAAAAGCACAAATGCTTCACAATCTTGAGATACAAACCCTCCCCACTGACGAAATTGTTATTGGAGTTGAAACTGGTACTGCAAATATGAATGTCTCTCCAGATGAGAGACCTAAAGGAAAGGTCACTCCTCTGCTCGGTGGGCTGCATGTCAAAGTATCAGTGTCTACTTGGTAAAGGAGGTGTAATTGGTTCCTGGAATAATCAGCAGGGAGCATTTGATCTGATAACAACTGGGAATTAGTGAGAAGGGGAGAGGTTCTCCAGAAAGATGGAAGAAAAAGAAACTGGGAATGCCATGGAATGTCTGTGCCTGAACTGTGCTGTAATTTGTGGCAGTGCTAAAACCTCACAGCAAATTGGTGGTAAAGGGAACAAAGAGCAGCTGAGGCAGGCCCAGCTAGGAAGCTGAGTCTGGAAGTGCCTGGAAAAGTCCATCAACTTGATGAATTTACACGGGCTTGGCTCAGGCATGTTCATGTGAGCTGCAGCTATGCTTCTGGCTATGTGCTCAGGTATATGTTTCAGTCAGAGGAAGCCAGCCTAAGCCTAAAGAAAACATTCTTATTCTGCTTTCATGAATAAGTGTTTTTCTACTTAAAACAAACCCCAGCCAGCATAGCACCCAGCAGTCCCCTTTACATTTGCAGTGCAAAGAGTAATGGCTGCCTACATCAGAACAGTTCCACGTGAGTGTGGACTTTATCCCTTCCACGAGTTCCACAACCTTTTTCAGTATCTGTGTTCTCCCTGGGAAAACAATGAAAACCTAAGCATTTCCTCTCTCTATCCATTCCTTGCCATATATGCATTCAAATTTGTCACCTGCTTTCTATTACTTCCTATCTTTTCTCATATATGTGACATAAAATGGTGTATAAATGGATGCTGAGACAGCTGATCTTTCCTTCCTGTACCTCCCTCTCTCTGCTATTGTATGGGAAAATCAAAGCAATGCTGTGACAGATAGGAAACCTCATTATTATGGCTGTTTAGCTGAAATAAGGGGAAGCATGAAAGCATGACTAATAAGCACCTAGGTAACAGACTGACATGCAGGTATCTGCAGCCATCACACATAATACTGTCAGAGAACACCTGTAGTCATATATGAGAGTGTCTGAAGATAGCACTGGGAGATACAGCATGGACTGCTAGTAGCTAGGCATTAAATATAGCTTGAAAGCATGATTTATGCCTGTGTAATTAAAATAGCTGATGGAAAATTGTGTGGTAGAAGATAATCACAAGCAGGAAAATGCATCATGCCATTAATAAGAAATTATTTACATGCCTATAAAGGAGAGTGGTGGATGAAAATCTTTGGGTTTGGGTGGTGAAGAGTTGAGTTCTTCCCAAAGTACATCATTATATTGTCAATAGACAGTGTAGTGATTTGTGCTGCTGAAAAAAGGCAGTGCATGACCAGAGTGGTGGCACGCTGAGCTTTGTGGGTGAACAATGTTCTGGAAGAGCCAGGTTTGGAGGTGGATTTGCTGCAAATTATGACCAATGTGTTCATAGTGGTTGGGGAGAGAGCTGCCTGTGCTGCACCTGGGAGGGACAACCTATGGTGTAGAAGAAACACTTTGGTCTCAAAAACCCCCTCTGAATTTAAACAGACTCCACAGGTACATCTAGATGCACATGGATGGGGAAATAGTTATCAGAAAACAGGGAGCTGAAGAGAAGAAGGATGCACGCTGAGAGGCAGTGTGCAGAGTGTGCTGGGAGCGGATAAACTCGAGAGCAAAGAGGTCTTGCTGAATCCACAGGAACGGATGATCCCAGGACACCAGCACACGTCATCAGCAATGGCATTTGAATTGTGCTACATCTAAGAAGGGAGCGGTGGCTATGTGCTGACAAAGATTACAGGGATTACGTGAGCATCTGCAGAAACAGATGTACTTTCTGAGCATTGACCCTGAGGCCAGTGGCACATCAGTATGTATCTGAGAAAACCACTGTGGTCAGCTACCCCTTTCCTACTGGGTATTCAGTGAGTGACAGCATGTGTGTGAATCATGAAAGAATAATTGAATTTACTGTCTGGATAATGAGCTACTATTAATAAGTCTACTATATCAACTTAATAAAAGGTGTGCTAATAAATATTGGTTGATCTCTTTCTACACAAACTTGATTCTGTACTAGGGAAAAAGCAATTTACAACATTTAATCTCCAAGGGGATAAGACTTAATGATGGTACCTGTCTTTGCCCTTACCTGTCATTCCCTGTGGTTTCTTAGAGAAATCTTCCTTTTGCAGCTTCACTGCTCATGTTTGCTTCAGTTCTTATTAGTGTTCTAGGAGCGTTTCACAGTCCTTTGTCACTTCAGCAATCTATATTGCCTTTTCACCCTGATTCCCTTGAGGCAGCACAAGGTGAGTGATTTTTGAATAACTTAGACTTTGTTGTGCTTTTGGTGAGGTCAGGCATATTAAAACAAGGTGGAAACAAACCAACACATTAATGAGGAAGGAGGTCCCTGGAATTTCAAAAAATGTGGTTGTGGTAAGTATTTCATATGGAGCCTTGGAATAGTCATGTTACAAAGTGGATGCAGGTCCATAGCTTAAGATGGCCATGCACGTGCAGTGCCCCACTACGTGACTTTACAAACTGCAGCACCTCCTTTTTTCTTTAGATCGGGGCTGCAAATCACCCCCTGGAAAATGATATTCATCTCACAAATTGTGAGAAGAGGAAGTTGGAGCTAATGGTTGAACACAGGTTTTAGACTCCCCTGATTGCTGAGGGTGGCCCCATTGCTGAGACTGATGATCCATAGCCCTAAACACCCTTCCCCAGGAGTGGCCTGGTTCACTGTGTCTCAGCCGTGCATGGCCACTCTGGTTGCTCCTTTGCAAGAATGCAGAAGAACCTAACACAGGTGGTGGCTGCAGCTGTCAGGAGCGATGGAAGTTGGAGTGTGTGTCTAAGAAGTTTCCTTCTGCCAAAGGAGTGGGTGTCTCCACAGAACCGCTTGGGTGAGAGATCCATTGGGGGAAGGAACAACCTTCTTCCTTTTCTACAAATAATTTTGGGTTGTTAACTATCCCCGTGGCTTCTGAAATAGAAAACAAACAAAGTCCGTTCAGGAAATGTGGGGTTTTGACAGTATGGTTTCAGCTACCATTTGAAAACTTCAGAAATACTTAGTTTCTAGTGTTAAAGCAGGGGGATTCTGCAGTTATGGGCAGTGTTGAAGAAAGGCTGAAAGTACTGGTGTATTTTAATGAAAATTGGAAAATCTTGAAGTCCAGCTATGCTTTCAAAGCCTAAAGGCAATTTCTTCACAGATTAGAAATGGTGCTGTCATTTTGCCTCCTTCGTTTCTTTGACAAAAGCATGTGGGCCAATTCAGACTCAGGGCTTTTAACTCTGTTTAGAATATTTATATTAAAATGGTAAAGATCATATGGTTGTGACTGACAAATTTCAGGTGTGAATGGACGTGGCCAAATCACAGTAGTTCATTATGATGTAGCTGCACTGTGGGCAATGCATTTCCCTGTGGATACTGCTTAAAACTTCTGCACTCTGTGATACTTCCTGCTTTTGCTTGAAAATAAAATCATGAGTCATTCTGGAAGGCAATTAAGGAACAGATGAAATAAATAGGAAAGAATGACTCTCATAATACTCCAAGTATACTTCTGGAACTACTTGTAAGTTCTTATAAAGTCTCACAGATTTATACTTTTTCAGAATTTCTGGTTATTTGTGGGTATTCAGGCTGCAAGATGGGAAGGACTAATAGAAATGAAAATCAGTAGCATGGGACTAGCAGGAGGCAAACGATTTTTCAACTCTTTTGAAGCGGAGCATGAAGTATTTTCTAACTTTTGCTTAATTTCAGGGAAATTAATTGTAAGCACTGAAATGCTCTCAAATTGTCAGGCAAAGTAAGATTCCTGCTCTCTTGGGAAAAATTGGCATCTATAGTGATTAGTGTTATTTTAATTAAAATAAGTTTAAGTATTATGATTACTTACTGATAGCTATACTTGTGTGCCTAATGAGTGCTGTAGCCTATTTATTTGAAATTAAGGCCTGCTGTAGGGCATGTATAAGTTTAAACAGTGTATGTGTGTATACAACTGTCCTGCTTGAGGGGAAAAAAACACCCAAAACTGAAACAACCTGACACCATTACAGCTGTTTCACCTTTTCTTTTAACTTCCCCCACTGTTCTAAATGCCACAATACCCCACTTTCTGCAGTAACTGTAATTCAGACACTTGCCATAGGCAGGTTATTATAAGCCAAGTCATTATTTGTGTAATCACTGGGTTTTGTATCCTTACTTCTTATGATAAACAGTTTCACCTTGTCATCACCAATGATGGAATTGGACTTTCTGTTGAAGCTGCTCTGTATTCGACTCTTTGTTGTCTTTTGCAAATCTTTACGACTCCAGGTCACTTAACTGTAGAAATGCCTCTAGGTCTATTGCAATTTTCCAGGGTTAAAGTATTAAACTGACAGGTAAAGCAAATGTTTATAGGACTACAATTTCATCTGCTCCTTCAAAGTGGCATAAAAATATTTTTGGAATTCCTGGCTAACACTGGGCATGAAACTTTACCACTTTATTAACAGTAATTCAAATACACACTGCTGTCTTTTCAAGAAAGCAAGTCAACCTGTTCTTAATTTGTTGCTCAAGGAAGTTAGACCAAGCATAAACATGGATTTATTGTACTGTTGTGCGTAGTGGATCTAGAAGTGTGTTGTCAAACAGTAGGATCCACTCCTGGAAGATTCTTTACAAATATAATACTCATATATGGTCCCTGGGGCAGAGAGCATGCCGCTGAAGGCTGGACATGTGTAGGATGGGTTCAAGAAAGGAAGAAGAAAAGTGTATGTTGTGATGGCAGCCTGTGTTTTACACTTTTGAGGATGGGTTTAAGATATCAGATGATGAAAGCTTTTGAAAAACAGAGGCTGAGGGATGGGCATGATGAAAGGGAGTGGAGTGCATAGTACAGAGCAGACTCAGATATTCAGGTGCACAAAATGCAGTTTTGTATTTTGTCCTGTGCTTTCAGTTCTGCTACTTCTCCTTTGCAGCCTTTCCCTAGGCCAGACTACCTTGGGAAGGGTGGGGAAAGAGACATGGGATGGGTCACTCCTTTTCATTTGAGTCAGTTGTCTCCATGTGTTTCTGGATCCAAGAAAAATATTAGAAAAACAGTGGCCTTGGTCATCTCTACTCTTAGGCAAAGTGCTAAGCAAAACCTCAGACAAAACAGATTTCAGCACAAACTGTCCCACATAGCACCTTAAATGTCTTTTCCAACCTAAACAGATCTATGATCCTGTGATCTCTTCTTTCTGCAGGCAATGGGCAGGAACTTCCTTGTACCTGTGCAGCACCTGCTTGGCACTGCTAAAGCAGGTAGTGTAGAAACATTTTGACATTGTTAATTTTTATAGACTAGTTATATGAATTACAGATAGCAGTACTGGCATTCTCTAAGCTTCCAAATCTGGTTCTTCAGGTTTCCTGGACTGAGTTTTTGTCCAAAATGTTTGCCATGTGGTGGTGCAGGACACAGGGGATCGCACCGAGGGTGCGTTTTCAGGGGAAGGTCCGGGCACAGAGTGAAGCTTGTACAGTACGCTTAGGATGCGAAGGCACAGGATTTGGTGGCGATTTTGAAAAAATTACTCCCATCCCAACTTTTTACCCTCCCAAACATTGTCCCGCGGCTCTGGAGATGGGTGTGCAGCCTGGATCTTCTCACGGATGCAGCGCAAGCCCCACCACCTGCAGCTCGCTGGCGCCCCATGTCCGCTTTTCTTCGTGGGACGGTTCTGGTCGTGGGTGTACCCCACTAAAGTGCCCCCAAAGTGTCCCCAAAATTCCCCAGTTCGCGCCGGGGAACCGTGAAGGGCCGGCGCGCGTCGGGCGCGCAGGGGGCGCGAAGCCTCGCGGGGGGCGGGGCCCGCCCCGAGCGCACCAATCAGAGAGCGGTGGCGGGGTGAGTGACACGAGACCAAAGCGCCAAACCACCCTTCCTCCTCCCAGCCCGCCTTCCGCCTTCCCGATAGCCAATCACAGCCGCGCTCCAGCTCCCTGTCCCGCCCCCGGCGGCGAGAAGCCAATGGGAGGCGCGGCTCCTGCAGCGCTCAGCCAATCAGCGGCCGGGCCGCCCCCTGAAGTAACAGCGGGCACAGCCCGTCCCGTAACCCCCGTTTGGAGGGACTGTTCGGTCCGCGGATCCTGCGATGGTGCTGGGGACGGCCGCACCCGCCGCTCCCCTCGCCCGTGTGGGGCCCGCTGGGCCACCCGCGCCATGACCCGCCCGCTCGGCGAGGGGCTGCCGTCGCCGGGCCCGCCTGTCGCCATGTCCCGACGCCATGTTACGCTGGCGACCACGGGCAGGGAGGCGTCCCAGGACGGCAGGTACCGCAGGGGAGGGTCGTCGCCGCCGCTGTTGCCGCCCCTGTCGGCGCCGCGGCTTCCGGCGCGCCCGGGACGGGTGGCAGGGAGCGTCCCGGCGGGGGTTACCGGGGCCGCCGCGGGAGCATCCCCGGGAGCCCCCCCCCCCGGCGCTCGGCGGGCGGGGTGTGAGAGCCCCGCGGTGCTCCAGCCGCGGAGGGGCCGGTGCCGCCTCGTCGGTACTTGCACGTGGTGCCGGTGGTTCGTTGGCCGATGGAAAGGGGTCTGGCAGTGTCCAGCCGAGTTCTGGCTGGCGTCTCCAGCACACCCTTCAGGATGCTGGAGTCGTCCCCCGTGTGCCGTCCCGTCTCACACCCCGGTGCTGGAGAGCCCGTCTGTGGAGCTGAGCGGCTCTGGCGGTTCGGCTCTAACGGAGAACTGGGGGTGCCGTAGGTTCAGCTCCCCAACCCGCCCCGGCCGGGACCTGTGCCGATAACGGTGCTGCGGGACACGGTCTGCGGTGGAAGCGGTGGCAGTCAGTGACAGTTTTTAGAACCTGTCTGCTAACTAGAAATCCAAATTCAGATAAAGAGTTGGTGAGGGTTTTTTGGAGGCCACCGAGTTAAATAACCTTTGTTTCCTACAGAATGAGACAAGTAAAAATTTTCTTATACCGTTAGCAGCACCTTATTTTGTTCTGATCCTCTTTTTTTGGTAGCACCTACGTCTAAAGGAAGGGGAGAAGGTAAAAGTTCGGTTCGTTTTGCATCTTGTTTCTTGCCTGAGAAAGTGAAACAATGTAGTTTCGGTTTTGCTGCAGGTATCTAAAACACTGTGAGGTTTTCTGTGTGACTTTCTATTCTGAATGGTTTTTTTGTGTTTTCTATTTCTGCAGTGCTTTTCAAGATGCTACATCAAAGTTACATCAAAGATGTAACTTTTTGTAGTTTATCCCTCTGTTACCTGGATTTGCGTTCTCTGAGCTATTGCTAGTGTTTCCTTTTAAAAGGACAGTTTTTATCCAGTCAGAGATTAGCACTGTGGGGCTGTAAAATCTAATGACTTCTACCAAATGCTCAGGGATTTTGTCTTTTTAGACAAGTGAATTTCCTCCTTCCCTCTTTCATGCAGGTTGTGTCCTTAGTTTTGAAAGGCCAAAAGGTCTGTTAGGTTCCTCTCCTAGCGGTGTAGCTTTTTTCTTTGTCAGGCGAGATCATGTATTTATGGCTTTTGCATTTTCTCGGGGGTTTTTAGTGGTCTCCTTGGTGTCTCAGTCAAGATGAGAGATTTCACAAAAATGGGGGAGTAATCCTGAGGGAGGGATAAAAGGTTTTGCTGAATTTATATATTTTGCCATAAAGTGTTGACCAGAGCTGTGTAGTTGTTGATAAATATACATTAAACAACTGTGATTTTCATGTTAGGTAGTAAAGAGTGAAACCCAGTAACTTCTTACTAAAACAACCTGTAAATGGTTTGTGAAGAGTCAGGACCCCATTCACATAAAAAAAACCCCACATGTTCTCTTTGTACTTTCACATGTATGTGAAAAGCAGTTGGAAAGCCCAGTTCTTTCTCATGTTCTTCCCTGTACTGCATTACATGCTTTCTTTTTTCTCTTTTCACCCTTTGTTTTGTCTGAAGTTTCTAGTACACTTCCTTGACTGAGATACGATACAGAGTCCTGGTTGGACAGTTCCTCACCCTTGCACTTCCAAAAAGCAGAGTTACAAATGCAAAGGAGAAAATATTGGTGGATAAGTACTTTCAAACAAGTAGTCTAAGGCAAATCACTCTCCATCTCTCCATTCAAATAAAACTTTTATCCCAGGAAAAAGGGAAGTGCCTCCATTCCCTCAGTTATATTGTACAAGGCTTTGTGTAATTATGGAATAAACAAGAGTTTTGCTACAGAGCTCTTGCATTTAGAACAAAAGACAGCAAAAAGATAGAACAGTGTGTGAAGGACATAAACAGTCATTCGGAATCAGTGGCTGTGGAAACAAGGACAAAGATGGTGGAAGGCCTTGGTTTTGGATTTGTTATGACCCACCCCTGAAGGCAAGGGTAACACAAGATCCCTTGGGGTGGATTAGAGTGAAAGGACACTAAATGACCGGTGTTTATATGTATGTATACATACATACATACATACATATATATATACACAAACATATATATTTATTTTTTTTGCCAGTGGTCGATGGTTGAGGAATTAATCTTTAACAGTTCAGTCTTTCATGGTTTGTCTTCCAAGTTTAGGTGAAAAGAAGAATCTGAAAGGTAACTGAAGATGAGATTTGCCCTGCCAGCGGAGCTTCGTATGTGGATGGGGCTCTAACTGGGCAGAAAGTTCAGTTGCTTAGTTAGGAAAATAGAAAGGATTTGGAAAGACATGTAGTGTGGAAAGCTGTGGGCACTGGATGATTTTCCAGCTTGAGAGCAGTCCATGCAAGCAGCAGATGTGTCTGAGGAATGTGAGGTGGAGACAGCTGTGTTGTGAGCAGGTGAGATCAAGGTGGTCTAGGGCAGAAAGAGAAATCGGTCAGCAGAAGAGAATAAACCTGCATTTTAGCCTTTTGATTCTTCTGCTGAACTGAGATGTGGAGATCCTGTGTGCTGAAAATTTTGTATTATTTGAAAGTAGCTGAGCACTGAGTGACATAAGCAGCAAGAGTTAGTCCACGAGTTGAACTCTACTTGAACTACATGGCTCTGTTGTGTAAGTGAAAGATGTATTATAGCAAAACCTGGTGCTAATACCCTGAACATTAGTGAGAGTTAGACTAGACAAAGTTAGCAGCTTAAATATTACTTAAAAATTAATAGCTGGAGTGGACAGACCATAAATTGTGGTATATGAACAGTAGCAACTGTATTATAACATGGATCACAGAATTGTCCAAAAAAGACTGAAGAGGATGTGAAGATGATTACACAGCAACCACTGAATAATGAAACAGTGAAGCAAAGAAGAGTGAGAAGACCCCAGACCCTAAAATCACTATTGGTCTGGACTCTCATGAGGGATGCAGAGTTTAGATCGTAAGGGTGTAGTTGCCCTGGGATTTCCTTTTTTTGTGGCCCATCTTTTGAGGCACCAGCTCGAGCTACCAGATGACTGATTTGTGCCAGTAAACCTATCTAATGGAGTTGAGAGCCTGATGTCAAAAATTTCTTTAACACTGTTGTTGTAGCATGTGGAAAGAAAATGCATATTTTGGCCTATGTCAAATTGAGCTGAGACAGATTGGAGGCAGCTAGTCTTTGACAAGTTTTTCTGGTCTCTTTGGTAAGCCAAAAAAACCCCCGTTTTATGCACTCACACATTCTGATTACAGGTGGCTTTTCATTGAATTACAGTATTTTTAAATATCACTGCTTACCAGTAGTCTGATCTAAGAAGTATCAGTGCATTATAAACAGCTTTTTGTATTTCTATAGGTGCTAAAAATGCAAAAGCCATGTGAGAAAATGCAAAAGTGAAAGTTACAAGCTTAAAGAAAGATTAAAAATTAAATCCAAATTCATTTTGTATGAGCGAGCAGTGGGTTCTTCTGGCCTAAACTTCAAAAATGGTTACTGACTCTGTGGGAACACAGGCATGTATGGATGCTTGAATGTGTTAGTTTAGAATCTAGAATAAGTAAGTGTTTCCTTGATTGTCACTGTTGCACTGTTGGAAGGTACAGAATGGTAACAAAATAGGGAAGGAGGTCTTAAACCAATCTGTGTTCTTGCTTTCTCACACCAATATTTTGCTTGAAGAGACACTTCCAAGACAGGCATAAGTATAACCTTGAAGTCATTAGTAAACTGTGTGGGAGAAGATGAAGATAGCAAGTTCATAGATCCTGATGTATTTTAGTGTTCAAGTTGCACATTGCTCAGACAATCTGCCCGTTTTTAGAAACAATGTTCTCTAGTGGAGAAACACCTTGGAGTTCGCATGTTCCACTTGTTCTTGCCAGAGAAATATCTCTGAATTAAAGCTATTAATTGTCTCGTAGGTGGTTGTAGACTGCTGTTTCTGTTGGAAGCCAGAAAATGCTGGTGCTGGGTGCTGTGAGGGAGACCACTGATATATGTGCATTGTTAAGGGACAGTGCTGGTACAAATTCCTGCTGAGCAGTCGGGTAATAGTGCATATAGGAATTTGCATCTCATCATTTCTTAGATGTGTGAAAAAAGCAACAAGCAGTGATGCACAAAGGCTTTTAGACCACAAGACGAAGGTTACATGATTATTTGAGCTTTACAACTTGCAGGTAGAACTTTGTGGCACAAGAAGAAGGTTACAGGAGTATTTGAGCTTTACAACTTGCAGGTAGAACTTTGTGGTTAGACTTGACTGAAACCAATGATGCATTGAAGAGGGTTTGGTCACTGAGGGTAATGATGAGCCCAGCTTTATACCACTGTAAACCTTAAAAAAACCCAGACAAAAACTAGTAGTAGTTATCAGCTCAAAGTGATAGCAGAGATGGGGAGGTTGTTAAATGCCATCATATAAGGTGCTGGTGAGATCTTGCCTGGAATACTGGAAGCAGATGAGGTCGGTCCTATTCAGGAAAACTTAGTTTAAGCTGGAAGAGTAGTTAAGACTTGTTAGGATGATAAAGAAAACAGTTTGAGTGAGGAAACTGACAGGTTGACTTCATTAGCCAAGCAGAGTGAAGGCTAGAAGGTGAGGGGGATGATGATGCTTTTTCTGATTTATCAGCACTAAGAGCTATTGGCATTAAAAAATCTGTAGAAATAAATTACAGTATTTTAATTTTATTAATATTTACTGTATGGGCATTTAGGTATTGTTCTTTTAAAAAGATAAAATTATGTTTTCTTTTCTCTTCAGAAACCAGACCATTACAGAGTTCTTCAAACCAGTTTTAAGTCAAGGTAAATATGTAGTTTTTATATGGAATAAATTTATATGAATTTTAATTATATAAGTGTGCAGAATTATAGTCCAATCTCATTCCAGATTGGTGCAGCAACATAATGAGTATAGCCTACCACATAGGTCAAAATGTGCACATTTAATTTTTTTCCTAATAATGTAACTGAAAATGTCAATTTCCTGTTAAAATTAATTTCTTTAAATAGTGATGTAATTATTATTTCAAGTTATTGGCTTGCTTAAGCTAGATTATTTATAACAATTGAAGCTATGTTGTAGATCATGTGATTCTTTGATATGAAATAAGTCACATGGCAATACCAAAACTGAATGATTAAGTAACTTTACTTATTATGTGTGAGAGAGAGAGATAAATTATCAAGTAATATAGTACAAGAAGGTTTGTTGTTTTGTTTTTTTTTCTTCCAATATTGTGTTTGTGAATAATTTGTCTTTCCTTTTGTCTCTTAGACCTTGGCCGTAAAGACAGAATAGTGCTGTGTTCACCAGACAGAGGAAATGTAAAAGATGCAGGAATGGGACTGTCAGTTCTACGTGCTGAAGGTTTTGAAAGGAAAATATCTTCTCCAAAGAAGGTCAGAAGAAAAAGATGCCAGACCAAACACCAAACAAGTCCTGTGGTAGATGCCTTTCGAAAAAGAATTGAGGAAAAGGACAGTGTAAATATTTTAGAGAATGGCAGAGTGTGCAAGGCATCGGGTTCATTGTACCCAAAAGTTGAGATTAAGAAACTCTTTGTTACCGCGGGGTCTCTGAGCAATTTCTTGGCCAAAGAGGATAAGACTGTCAAGCCAGAACAGGAGAGGAAGGAGAGTTTTCTGGGTGTAGGAAGAGCACCATTGTCTTATGGAAATAGTTGGGAAGAGAAAAATGACTGTATGGATCTAGCAGACACTAGCTCAGACTCTGACAAATGTGTTTCACCACCAGAAGCTGATGCTCGAAAAGCCTGCACTAGAAATACTGGCACTGTGATCACCACATCTCTGTGCCAAAGCCCAGGTTCCCCCATGAAATTGCCCTGCTCTCCTACTGATTCTGCATTTAGGTTGTCACTGGAAGCTCCCTGCAGAGAAAGGGAACGGAAGAAACAGGAACTGAAACACTCTAAGCCACATCCTGTAAAACCATTCTCAGGAACAAATGTATTGTATCAGGTGTGTTTGAAAGGGTCATTAAAGTTTGAAATCACTGACCCATTGTGCATGTGAAGTTTTAAATTTTTTTTAATTTTTTTTTTTTTTAAGTTTGCAGTAGGAGCAGATTTTTTTTTTTTAAGTTTAAGTGTAGGAGCAGATTCTTGGTGCTGCCTTTTTCAGATGTAACAAAAGTTCATGTTCTTTTGCTATGCTGTTTTAAGTTTTAGGTCATACTTGGGTAAACCAGTTCTTAATCATTTTACAATAAAAGAAAAATCCTAGTTTAAAAGCAAGGAAGCTATTCTGGGCTAGATATAAACATGGAAATGCAAGAGAAATTGTAACTTGAAATTGTATTTTGTAGAAAAAAACACCTTTACCTTAAATGCCTTAAAACCTTGTGTTTTCTTACCATGTAGCTTAGGGAACAGACTGGCAAATTTCTGCTATTCAGAAGTTACAGTGAATAGCAGTTCAGATTTATGCATTTAAGACACAGTATATAGAAAGAGATGGGAATGGTCATATTAAGAATGTACTATTTCATTACAGGTTGAGTTGTGTTCACTCTTTAATCTGAAGAAAATACATACAATTTGGGTTGAGTTCTTTTTTTGAGATTTTTGCAGCGTTGTTTTAAATTTGTCTGGAAATGAGGTCTATTAATGTATTTTTGGGCATGTGTGGAACTATGTCTGTGCTGGATTCAACACTTGGCTCGAGATGTCAGCATCCTAGCTTTAAAAAGCATGCAATTAACTTTTTTTCCTTCCTCTGTCTTTATTTTTAGGGAAATGGATGTTCTTTAGGAAAAATACCACGTTTTAGTTCAAGAGAGACTGCCTCAGGTATGAGCAGTGCTGTTAATATGGAATTAATTAAACAATCAGATTCATCACTTAGTGTCTCTTTTTAATGGCTTTTTTTTCTTGAAGTTATGTTTTCTGTTTTATCTCACTAAAAAAAATAATTGCTGCTGTATGGTTAGTGTTATTTCTAATATGGCAAGTTTGAAGTGATTTAAAAGTAATTTGTGATTTTAGTGTAAAACAGATCATTTGTAACTTAATTAGAAGTCATGATGTTTCATTGTCTTAAAACCTTCATCTCAGATTATTTTTATGGTTTCTCTTGCATTTTGGATAATCCACATTTACTGTGGTGGTTAATAAATTTTGCCTTTTAGCTTAATCCAAAAAGAACGTTCTTGTTGAACAAATCACTAAAGTTTACCTGGTATTCTTGTTGCTTTTTGTCCCTTTTAACCACATAATTTTGTTTATGGGAGGTAGACCTGAATCTAAAAAGCTCACATGAGTAGAAGCTTGAGGTAGGTCAGTAGGATAAAATCTAAAAAAAAAAAAAGAAGGGTCTATAGCTGTGGAAACCCACCAGACTCTTTGCTGCTCTGCATCACTTTCCACTTGCAGAAGCACTTGGCCAGCAGTGCCAAAATTGAGTTGGGAAGTTCTCAGCCACATCAGCTTCATGAAGTAGCTCTCTGTGATGTGTCCAGGTGCTGGTGCCAGCTTGAGACAGGAAGCAGGAAAGCATGGTGAGGAAGGTGGGCTCTGATTCCACAGAACCATAGTCTAAAAACAGATTTCTTCATATTCTGAGCACTTTTTTTTTTTTTATGCCCATGGTTAAAATTATTGAAGTATTTCCAAAATACTTTTCATACTGCTTGTTATTTATACCCATAATATGGAACTTTATTCCAGTCCCATATCTTAACTGGGCTGTTGTCTCTTTCCAAAGACTGATTGATTCAAGTGTATAGGAAAAGGTTTCTGTGGTGGCTACAGAGCTGCTTTAAAATAAACAGATTTAAATTAATTTCCAAGTTAGTTACAGTAATAACATTACAGTATCAGCTAAGTCTTAATTGTGGTCCATTGTATTCAATCAGAATGGAAGTTTTGTAGTTTCTGATAAAAATTTTGGTCCTAGTTGACTTAAAAACAGAAGTTAGTTCTTTAAAGGGTAAGCTGTTATGCATTTGATTTTTTTTTTATTATTATTTTTATTTTTAAACATAACAACCGTGTTTTACTTTTTTCTCAAACACTTCATAGATGACCCATCTCAACCAAAGCTAAAGCAGGTTTTAAAAAAACATGAGGCATCTTCTCCACATGCATTTAGAACATCATCTGAGATGGCCTCTGGTTTGCCCAAAAGCCCAGCTGTTCCTTCACACTGCCTTCCACCTAAGGTGTCTTCTGGGACATCCAAACAAAGAGACTCTCCTGGGAAAAGAAAACAAACTGCCATGAGTGTGGATGAAGACAGTTCAGATCAATCTGATGTATCAAGTTTGAATGACCCTGCTTTTAGTAGATCATCTTCAAAATGCAAGAATAGGAGGACTGACTATGTAAAACATATCTTTTTAAAGTCTACTCATGGTGATGTTATGCAGCTGAGGGATGTTGCTGCCCTGTCTAGACACGATTCTACTCTTTCAAAGGAACACCTTAACTCGAGCGAGGAAAAGGAGAAAAATAATTGCTCTACTGTAGGTTTGCCATCTTCATATTCTGCACACAGCCCTGATAAAAATAACCATATTTCTGTTGTGGATACCAAAGAGAATCAATTGCAGCTGGCTAACTCATGTTTTCTCTTGGAAAAGTCCCTTCCTTTTTCTCAGGAAAAAAGTACTGTGTTGCCTTCTCTCCACTGCTTAACACAAACAAAGTGTGTGAAATCTCCTCTCAAGGTTGCTGGCTTATCTCAGGTACTGGATGCTTCTAAGAAAGAGCAGGATGGGAAAAAAACAGAAAGGCATGAACACGATAAAGCACACATAAACAGTATTCAATACAGCAACAGTTTTTCAAAAACAAAACACAGGACTTCAGGAAGTGCTTCTGATTCTTATACAATGGAAGTATCCAGGGAACTTGCACCCTCGCAGGAGACTGGTAACAATGTTCCCCTTTCTTTGCCTTTGAGAGAATGTTGCAAGGACAGCAGCCATATGTCTTCACAATCCTCAGGAGAGTTAAAAGTTGAAAACACCTCTACAGGCAAGTCCAAGCTGAATGGAAAATCACAAAGCAGCTCTGATAGTGAAGATGAGATTTTGGAATCCGTTCTAGATTATGAGGATGATGATGATGATGATGATGAAGAAGCATTGATGCCACTGCAAAAAGTTCTCTACTCAAGTCTCAAGCCACAGATGGGGACCTCAGGAGAATCTTGTGATGGTTTTTCTCAGGACACTGTGACTCCATTACTGAAGCTTCATGTAAGTGTCTATAACCCAAAAAAGCATGTTCTTTTAAGTATTCTTTTAAGTATTCTTTTATGGGTGTTATTTGCAAGGAAAATAATACAGATTTTAGCACAGTACAAGGCCCAGTGAGTGCTAAATTGTTACCTTGTGTTTCACTACCATCCACAAACCATAACTATTTACTAAATTCTTGTAACAGACAGAGACATATTGTTGTAGAATCAAATAGTCAAGTTTTTGTCTTAAGTGGTGTCAGTAGAATCCCTTGGTAATAACAATCAGAATGTGTATGAGTGATTGATAACAGTTGTTTTACATGAATTTTAATCAAAAATCTATTCTACACCGACACTTTGCCACCTCTTGTTCATTCTCATTATGCCCACTAAAGCTACAGCAAAGTGGAATGAGATAGCAGATAATCAGCTTTGTTTTGTTACATTTTTATATGGTTTTCTCCCTTACTCATAATGCATGAAAATTCAGAATTATTTGCCTGTAAAACTGGTTACTTGGCTTAAGGGTCCTACACTGTACAGTTACAATGTAGTCGGAGCAGGGACGTACTTGTTACTGTGCTTGTCCTTGGAATGTCTGAAGGATGGTGCAGCCAGATGTAGACATTGAGAGATCTGTGTGTTAGACTCCAGTCATATATCCTTGACACAGTCAGATTTGTGTACAAGTCAGTGTGATGTTTTCTTTCAGGTTGTATTTCATGGAAATTGGAAGTATTTCAGAAAGGATTTCAAAAAGCTGAATTACTTCTGCTCATAAAGGATAAAAGAAGTGTTTTTCAATCCCTGTGTACAGCATATTACAGTGATGAATTGATATGTGTTTTTAAAAATTAGGTCATTTGTTCAATCAGAACTTGTCAAATAAGTAGTGATTTTGAAGTTTTATTGTAAAATAATGTTTTAATAAGGAAGGTTCTGCAGTAGGTCTTAGTGTGTGGCATTCCTGGTAGCTGGTACAGGTTGGAAATGGCTGCATTTAAACAAAGGGATTTTGTACTGAGCCTGGCTTGGTTGGAGTTAATTTTCTTTGCCACAGCTGTATGGTGCTGTGTGTTTCAGACAAAACTGGTGTTGGTAAGAGACCTATTGTGGACCAGTACTTGAAAAGCATCAAGACTTTCTCTTCCTCTCACCCTGTCCCCATAGAGTAGACAAAAAGTTGGGAGGGAACAGGGCCTAGGCAGCAGACCCAGATGACCAAAGGGATATTTTCTATGCCAGGTAGTGTCATGCTCAGCAATCAAAACCAAGCAGGGAGAGTTGGTCTGGCATGTAGCCATTACCCAGCCTAGCTGGGCATCCTTCTGCTTGTGAGAGGTACTGAGTGACTGCCTTTGAATCACTTTTTCTTTTC
This sequence comes from Neopelma chrysocephalum, assembly GCF_003984885.1. Taxonomy (NCBI): domain Eukaryota; kingdom Metazoa; phylum Chordata; class Aves; order Passeriformes; family Pipridae; genus Neopelma; species Neopelma chrysocephalum. The sequence continues at coordinate 829,466 of NW_020926031.1, forward strand.
CCCTTTATCCCTTTTTCCTTATTAAACTGTTGTTATCTTGACCGATGTGTTCCCTTGCCTTTGTTCTTCTTATTCGCTGCCCAGCACGAGCGGATGGGGAAATGAAGAAGCTGTGTGGTGCTTAGCTGCTGGCTGGGGTCAGCCCACTACTAGTTCCTGCAGTGGAAAACGAACAGCAGAATACCTGTAAAAATATTCTCTTCCCCCTCCCCTTCTCCTCATGTTTTTCTGTCTCTGGAATGGTTTATTTGTTGACTGAGTTACTACCTCCATGGGCAGATGTTGAAGAGCCATAATTATTTTATCTGTCCTTCTGATTCATTATGCAAGAGTGTTATAGATCAGACTTACATACATATTCCACAATCTTAGCCAATGTGTCTACGTAATTAATGGTTAAGCCTGATAAACAGATGCAGCCTAGATCAAATGTTTGTGGCATGTGTATGTGACCACAACATTTGGCCTGGCCTACATAATTGATTGCCAAGTAAGACAAAGCAGTTAGAAACTGTCCCACCATTTTCGTGACCATGGTTTTTGCATGTACTAACATTCTTCTCTTGCGTTGTGTGAAGGGGCACATGTCCACATTGGAATAAAGTTTTGGTTCCTCAGTTGTTCAACAGTCATTTTAGACATTTTAACCAGATAAAAAATGTGGGAAAGCTGAAGACTTCTTACCTTAATATTTCCCAAACTAAGTTATGCTGCTTGTTACATTTGAAAGGTATCTCTGAAGAGCAAGGTGGTGTCAGAGGGGCTGTGCTTGTCCAAAGAGCATAATCACGGCCATAAAAGATTTAAAATCTGAGTCTGCTACAAGCTGAATAAAAGACTGGCCACTGAAAAACAAGCCACTAGCAAAATTAGTTAAGGCTTTGCGTGTTGTTTGGTTTGTGGGTTTTTGTTTTGTTTTGTCTTTTTAATTCTGCTTATTAACTTCTTAATTTCAGTTTTATTAGGATTTTAATTGGAAGTTTTGTTCTGTCTGATGATTTTAGAGGTGGTTTAACAAACACTGGTACTTTGCCCTCCAGGGACTCTGAAACTAAGAAAAGGGTCCTGAATTATTTTTGGAGTTTCTTGTCTTGTGCACAAGAATGGGGATTCCCAGGGTCTCAGTGGCTGACAATAATAAAGTTGTGGGGTAAAAGGCTTCTGATGCTAATGCTCTTTGTGAAGGTGAGCTGGAGGTCAGCCCCAGAGATGCAGATTTTTGCTTCACTGTTCAGATCTATCGTGAAGAGTAGTCATTTCTAAATTAGTCACTGAGAGAGATTTGACCATTATGTAAAATTGTCAGGGGACTGAGAAACCTAACCTGTTAATCATCCTGTTTTGCAGGGTCTCCACTGGGTTTTTATCTGCATGTAAAATATCATTAAAATTGGAAGAGGTTTCTATTTTCATTGTGTTTATTGTCTAATACAATATTATGAATGAATTGATAGCTTGTGGTATTTTTTTAATTTCTTACTATTTCATTTACAGCTTTCTAAGACTCCTCCTGTAACCAAGGTGTCATATGTGAACAGCTTAGAAAACCTCTTGAAGGAAAAAGAAGAATCTAGGAGGTTTGTTTCTTAAAGCTGGTTTGAAAAATTTGGGATGGTGTTGTAGAAGCTTAGATTTACCTCATCTCCCCAAAACTTATGGAGTTTGATTAGCAACAAGCTAGGCTCTGGCTGCTAGTGGCACCAACATACATCTGACAGGACCTACAAGTGCGGCTTAACTCTAAAAGCTGAATGACAGGCTCCTTCCAAACAATAAGGAGTGATTTGTGATGCATCTGCCTACCCTTGAAGAGCCAGACTAAATTTACTGATGCCTTCATGGTAGGTCACTGAACCAGCTAGCAGCTGCTGGTCAGGCATGAAATAGGAATATTTATGTAGACTGACTGTACTAGTTTCTTCAAAGGTATTTGTAGCTCAGTTTTGGTTCCCAAAGTTATGTAGACTATTGGGGTCTGAGTGAGTTACACAGGTCAGTGAACAGAACTAATGAGTGTTCTTGCAAGAGATCTTTTGGGTAGGAAGTGAAATGTGGTTTATGTGCTAATGTCAAGTGGTGGTGTGGGTATGTATGTGTGATTAGCTGTTTTGATTAAAGAATCTGGCCCTAGTAACTATGGGCTGACTGACTATGGAGTAATGGATACTCCTATAACTAATACTGTTTAACAAATAAAATATTTGTTTGGTATTTAAAAAAAATTAAAAATTCAACCACGAGATTGAAAGTTTTATGCAATTACAAAAAAATTTATCAGAAGTTGGTTGAGTGTATTCGTCTCTGACAAACTAGTGATTGGTTGCACTGCTGGAAATTCATTAGGTTTTGGGAAACATTCACTTTGTGCCTTGGAATAGCAAGATGCTTGGTTTTTACACAGATGCGATGTCTCGCGTGCTTTTGTCATGTGTAACTGGCTACTGCCTCCTGGGTTCACATTCAGAGCCTGGATTTTGTTCTCTGCTGTTGCAAATACTAAATGGTGACGATGTGCTCTGCTGCTACTGTTATTTCAGGGTAGATGAACTAGAAAAGCGGTTGCAGGAAGACATAGAAAGAGACGACAGTGTTTCCGATGGAGAAAATGAGGAGAATGGCAGTGGAGATGAAGATCTCTCGGAAGAACACAGGTCCTTCCAACTCCAAAACCAATTAAATCTAGTTCTTTGCTTTTCTGGCTTATTTTTTCCAAACCTCTCTTTATTTGCAATAGTTGTTGTTAATATGTTTAATGTAGACCATTTTTATATCTTTTAGGGTTGAGTGGGTTTCCCTGGGTGTTACTGTATTTTTAACAATTCAGCTTTCACGTAAGACTGATGTGTTCAACATCTGCAAATAATTGTCTCAAGCAGCAAATAGCTTCTCAATATTTGAATTAACAAAAGCAATTTTCAATTTTACAGGGCGTTTACAAAGAGATTTTCAGTAGTAGTCAATGCCATACCTGACTACCACCCTGGAGAAGATATATTTGATTTATCAGCTTCTGGGCAAATCTTCAATCAACATAACCTTGACTTGAGGAATTTTTACCTCAGCCCTCAAAATCCTGTAGAAAAGCTGCTTCTTAAGTAAGGATATCCTCTTTACTTTGTTGTGTTTACTCATATAATTTTCTTCGGTGTTAGCAGTTTTAAGATAAAATAGTATCTTTGCATATAAATGTGCTCTGTCTTACTAAGTAGGCAAGACTAACTTCCTTTCCCTGGAATTTTCCTTGCTCGGTTAGCTTTACAGAACAGTAAATTGTAACTTGAAGCTTCCTTCCTTCCTCCTCTGCAATTCTTGAAAAACCTCTTACGTGAGACATAAAGAAACAAAGAGCTGTTCTGGCCTCTTCCATATTTCTGCTGCATTGGGCTATCGTTGATAACCTGACCAGCTTGTGGAAGACAAATGCAGAAGTGAAATATTTAAATGAACATAAGCTTAACTATCCCCAGATAGAAAGAGAACCTTTGTGGTGAACTGATTTGTGATCTTCTAGTGTTGCACTGTGTCTATTGAAAGACTTTTAGTGCTTCCGTCCTGGAATGGCCTGGGACTTGAGGCTTCACCTAATGAGGATTGCAGAGCGTCATGATCTCTGACACCTGCTAGACTCAGTCACTCACAGGCAATCAGTGTGTCTGTGTGTATATAAACAAGTGCTATGGAACTCATAGGCATTTCTGTTCTATATTTACAAGGCTGTCAGACTATAAATAGCTGGACAAATTCTTGCCTAATGCCACAAGTGTAAATCCTGAAAAATTCTGGTTGTTTCAGTTGGTATTTGATTGCAAACATCTATCAGTGGAACTGAGAGAATTCTTTCTCTTAAAGGATTTTATATACATGTATATGTGCAGTTGTGGGTGTGAAGAGGAGGAGGGTGACTTCTCATCTCTTGAGGAAGTGATGTTTGTGACACACTCCTTTGGCTTCAGGCCTTTCTATTAATGTGTTTTGGAGATCACAAGGATATAAGCTTCAAAAGTATCTTGTAAATCAGTGACTGGAGGAATGAGAATTAAGCTAATCATCCCTTACAGAAGGCAATTATGATTTAATTGCTTATGCATTCTGTCCAGTTGGCACAGCTGGCACGTACTGGCTGCCCAGTTGGCACATGGAGGTCTTCCCAGTCAGACAGGTAGAGGGTATATGTAGGAGTTAGGACACAGATCTCTCAACAGAGTTACCTGATTCAGTAGATACAGAGAATGGAGGAAACTAAAGAAGGATGTGTGGGAAACTGTATATCATTAATTCAGCTGCTTTTTACATACCTAGCTCCCTAAGGAAGACTAAAACTAAAATAATTCAGTGATAGCAATGACATACTTTCTGTTCTTCTAACAGCTTTTTTTTTTTGCACCTCACAAATTTGCACAGTAAGATTAGGCTGTTTGATTTTAATTGCCTTCAGACTCTTTATTTAAAAGAGTATTTTAAAAACAATGTTTTTTCTCTTTTCTTCTGAAAGTGTTGGTAGAGGTCATTGGACAATTAAAAGTCTTATTCACTGGTCTCAGTGAGCATAACAGCCTGTCTGTGCAGTCAGGCATAGTGGTTCACAGTACAGTAGTGTAAATCAATGTTTATTTGAAACTTTTATTCTCTAATGATGTAAATGTTTCCAAACTGTATGTTATGGCATTCTGGAGAAAAAGATAGTTGTTCTAAATGACATTTGTAAATTTGATTGCTATTACAAATCAAGGTTTGATTACTATAGCATTTTATATAGGTAATAGCATGTGAATGACATCTGGTTTGGATATTCAGATCTTTCTTTGCTGTTGATGACCTGAGGGGTGGGGAAGTTCTTATGCTTTTGTGGAAGTAATGATTCAACCACTAATTGATTTTTATCCTCTTTCCTCACCCCCATCTTTCTCTTACAGTTCTGGTATAAGGCAGCAGCTTTATTTAGCTGTTAATGGGTTTTTAAGTTCTTCTTACAGTTGTATATTGTGTCCCACACCAATTCTGAAATGGCTTTTCCAGGTAAGTCTATGCTACTCATGCAGTTATACTCTGTACATGTATAATATATTTCCTGGAAGCCAGTTGTAGCAGGAATAATCAGAAAAGTTTGTGAATCTGTTCCATTAGGCTAACAACTTCTAAATCAAGAAGTCTCTCCTTTTTTTTCCTTTCTTCCCCCCTTTCTTCCCCCCTTTCTTCCCCCCTTTCTTCCCCCCTTTCTTCCCCCCTT
>NW_020926031.1:835092-889221 GCF_003984885.1 Neopelma chrysocephalum
TTCTTCCCCCCTTTCTTCCCCCCTTTCTTTTCTTCCCCCCTTTCTCTTCCCTGAGTTCTGATTTGTTCTCCAGTCTGGAATACTTTGATTGTCACCGGGGGTAAAATACTAGAGATAGCTTTTTCTCCACACTGTGAGTAAATGCAAAGCTGTATATTCCTGTCCATGTTCATATATGCTACTGCATTTGGAAAGGATGCAGTACATGCTAGGTGAGGAGAGACTTCAGGATATTAATAGTGTGGGCCAAATCACAAGTAAATGTTAATTTTATTTTCTTCCAGCCTTAGAAAAAAAATACATGCTGCAATATGCAAAAGTGCAAAAGTACCATTTCTACATATCACCTTCTAAATCATCAGTGATACCTGCATTGTCAGATAATTTTCCTTTGGAAAAAGTACCTTATGGCTCAGGAAAAAGCCTGGAGTCATTTTCAAAGGAAATGCGGTAGCTGTCTCCTATCTAGATGTCTGTATCTGAATCCCCAGGAATTTACAAAGTGCTGTTAGTCACAAAAATGCTTCTCTCCAATCTCCATTCTGTTATTACTTACCACGTTCTAAATGTACCTGAAACAAAAAAAAAAAACTGGACCACCTTTGAAATTGCAGCCTGGGTCTGTTGACTGGCTCTCTACATTTGCCAAAGGGGAAACATTTCGCTGTTCCTTGTCCTTCCCTCCAGCCAGTAAAAAATTACCTTCCCCCGTTCTGTGAGCCCTGTTGTTCCTCTAATGAGGAGGAAGTGTGAGCCAGTTCAGATCACTTACAGAGGAGGAAACTGTCCAGCACTTGGGAGAGAAAAAGTAGTTTTGCTGGGCTAGTGAAGTGCTCCAGGAAACCTGAACTCTTACTTCATAGTCATGTTTTTGTTGTTAAGAGTTCTGTGAAAAACTACAAATTCATTGTTTTGGTTTAGTATTCCATATGTTCAACTTGCCTGTGACTGGAAAAGGGTGTAGTTAAGTCCGTTGCCTCCACTCCTGATCAGGAAGTTCAGTTTGATCACAGATGCAAATGGGTTCCAGGGGAATCTGTGATTACTTTCCATTCTTTTAACCCTCAGAACTTTCTTATGAACTAACATGGGGTTACAGCATTCTGATATTGCAAATAATTAATTTTAAAGTATTCATAGCATCTTTGCACTGCTTGAAATAATCAGCATTCAGAGTATTCTGTTCTCCTTGGTATATCTTGCTTTAGAGGCTTTGGGGTTGTTTTTTGGGGGTTGGGTATTTTTTTAATCTGTTACTATTTCTTATTTTTTCTGCCAAGGAGTTGTACATTGTTTTTTGTTTTGGGGATTTTTTAAAATTAAAACTAATGCCATCATGCAGCTTGGTTTTTCATGTGTAGTTTCTTTTCTCTCCACAGATGATGTCTATTCATCCTGACCATTGTGTTTCCACTCAGATTTTAGACAGATTGATGGAGCTAACACTAAAAAGCTGTAAGTATTTGAAGGGTGGTAAAGTGGCCACCTAAATGAAGGCATTTCTCCACTCAAGTTGAGAAAAGTATTGCTGAGAAATTAAAAGGTTGTAGTTCTATTCTGCGATTCTGGCATGAATGTGGGCTCTTCACTGAGTGTGTGCAAGCTGAACTCCAGTGTGTGGTCCTGGCATGTACCTGCAAAGCAGTGCATCCAGTACAGAGCCTTTAAAATTCATGTCCGGTATTTCACAAACAGAATTGACCTGAAGAGAAGCCCAAGTTTGCTCTAAAGTTCGCGCTCCTTTCCTTCTTTTACTTTGGAAGATGCAGACACTCACAGCTTAAGGGCTACAAGATGTTTTTCACATTGCCATACCCAGTGTGTAGCACTGCATGGTTTGCTTTCCAGATAAATGACAAAAGTGAAGAGAATCATACACCTGCACAAAAACACTTAGAAGGATCCCTTCAGCTCATACTCTTGTTGGTGCCGTGTGTATTTGCCTTCCTTCATGTGTACTCTTAAATACTTCTTCACTACAAGTTCCTTTATACGTCCCCCATGTCTTCACTCAGATCCATCAAAAGTCACATTCATTTAAGGCTGCCAGTTAACGTTGTTAAAGCGACGTGGTTCTCTTGAAGTATTTGCTCAGGCCTCTCCAAATTGTACCCCATATTTTAATTCTTGTTTAAAATGGGACTGTGAGCTGGTATGAAAGGGAATGTAGCCTCCTTTATTTTGTGCCTTGCTGGCACTAGGCTTGATTCCGAATGAACAGTTCAAGATGATGAATGAACATTCAAAGAATTAAGACTGGGAGAGATCCTTGTTTAGCACTTGTGTTCCAGAAACCTTGCCTGTTTTCAAATCTTACTTAGCTTCCTTCCAGTCCCACTATGGTAACTCCCTCTTACCTTTACTTATACAGAACAGTAATTTATGTATTCTCTTAAAAATAAATATTGCCTCCTTGCTTGTTCTGCTGTTTGTGATGAAAGAGAGCTGTGATGGATGGAAGGTTGGTGGAACTTGAAAGTAATTGAACTGTTATGTAGTCAAGATGTTTCTCTAGTGTAAAATACTGTGTTAGACTTTTTTTACCCTCTCCTCGTTCTGAACATAAGTGTATTGTTCAATATACCAACTCTTCTGAGATGAGAGCTGGTAGAACTGATGCAGATTGCTGAACTTATTTGTTTCCCTTGAAAGGAACTAGTGCTAAGAACTAAATTTAAAACTAATCCATTCCGTGTGTTTTATTTGTAGCTTCCCTCAGTGATGAACACTCTAAACTGTGGATTCCTTCAATAGCAGATATATCAGTTGTTTTTGTCAATATGGGTGTTGAGTTTAGATCTCTCTTTCCATCCCAAGATCTGCAGCCCAGCTTTAACAAGCATGATATTTTGTAAGTGTTTTCCTTTTGATATTTATTGATTATATCCTTTGAAAGCAAATCTTGTGCTTAGAATGTAGAAGAACCTTGGAAGGTTTTTCTTTATTTCCCCTCCCTTCCATCAAGGCATACTTTTCTTTAAGTTCTCAGCTCAGGTCTTAGTAGGAGTAAATAACCCAGAACTTCAAACCTAAGTAAGGATTCAGCAAACCAGAGCAGAGTCCTTTGTCCTGCATCTTTCTAGTGGAGGTTTACAGGAATGTTGCTTAAGTAGCTGAGCAGCATTGTAAGTAATTGGCCACACATTGAGTTAGATGTGTGTGCTCTGTAACTGAGGATTGTTTTGATTTGAAGGCATTTTGAAACGTGCAGGGTTTTTTTTTCTTCAGTTTGATGTAAATAGGCCTTTATGAGCTCTTAAATTGTTCATTTATTGCTCAGATTGTGTCTCTTTTATTAGAAGTCAGGTGCAAGAAGCAGTGAGTCAACAACAGCCAGGAGGAGACCTAGCCTCTGCCAGTCCAGCCTTCTCCAGTCTACTTGAAAACAATTTAATTAATGTGATTAAGGTAAAAAAACCCCAGGTTTTTGTGGGTTGGGTTTCTTTTTTTTGTGTGTGTGTTTTCTTTTGGGAGGGAGGATGGGATTTGCAATCTAGTCCTGAGCATGTTTTGTGAGTAGATGCTGTCCTGAGGTTTCAGCTTCACGTTCAGCAGAGTTTATTGCAGGAAACTTCAGTTTCCTGACTTCTGTTGGCTTCACTTACAGCTGCACAGTTTTGCTGCCTCCCTTTTCCAGCTGTGGCACTTTATCAAACATCTTGGCTCCCTCATATAGAAGAAACTATTCGTTTCTGTGTTCCAGTGGAAATGGGAAGAGGAGTTGATGCTGGCTCATATTTTTTTGTTGCCTCAGTGTGTTAATGCAGCTCTCAGGGTTATGTGGTTGGTCCCTGTGCAGTGCAAGGGGAATGAGGTGGGAGCTCACGGAGGGCAGGTGGAACTGTGACTGACTTTCCTGTGGAAGTGAGCTGTTAGATCCATGCGGTGTGTCCTGTAGGCTGGATGAGTGCTGGTTGCACTTCACAGGCTGGTTCCCTGTGATTAAAGTTGTATGGTGAAAATGCTGACTTTATAACTGATTTCAGTGTTCCTTGTGGAAATATCTGAATCCTCCTGACATCATTTGTTTAGAGATTTTTTAACTATGAAATCTCATAGTTCAAAAAGAGGCACTTGGAGCATTTCCACTAGAGACAGAATATGTATCTCTTGATTAATTTGTGTTCTCCTTTACGCATGCATCCTGTATTGTAAGTATATGTGATAATGCCTGGGTGGGGAAAATCTCCTGATTTATGTTTTCGGTATTACTGGTGTATTTAGAAGATCTGTGCAGTAGAGAAAGATTGCTGTCTGGGGAATATTGCCATTGTTCAGAAAATGAGCCTCCAGCAGGTATAAAAAAAAACTTTGAGTGCTGTTACTAGGAGATGGGGAGACGTTAGTACACAAGAGTAGCAAAAACAATACATTATTTGATGTACTTTTAATGTGAGGGTGGAAAGCTTGAGTTCTCATCATGCTTTAAAATAAGCTAAACCAATTTCAGATGTTAATACTTCATATTTCTTTTAAAGTTTCTAGATTTCTGTACAACAGTAATTCAAGATGGATATACTGATGAAGAAATATGGCTGCTGCTTCTGTTGCTATTTAAAATAAGCTTGGAGAAACAGCTGAAGCGAGTTCCTTTGGTAGATCTTCAGTGCCTTTTTGTAAAGCTTCTGATGAGTATAAAAGATTGGGATACAAAGGTAACTTCATAAATTAATTGTACTGGATTTGTGAAACTGCAACTTCTGTTTTGAAATTTTAATTTTTTTTTCTTGACATGTCAGAAAAATACTGCTTGAAAATGTAATAGAAAAAATTTGATAATAATGTGTATAATAGCAAAAATTTGAAGCTTTGGGTTTGTCTGAGATTTATGAAATGGGTGGGTATACTGAGAGGGTTTTTGTTGCATGACATGCTTGCCTGTCCACTTCTGCAAGAGGACTGTTATATTTATCTTAAGATTGTTTACTAAAATTGCTGTGTGTTTAAAATGGCTCTCTGAAAGAATAAAGAAATTATTGCACTAAGCTGCTAAGATGTCATTAAAAGCAATCTGATCTCAACTACCCTACTTAAAATAGTATTTAGCAGACTTAACTACAGGTGCAAACAGAAATCTCTTTATGGACATCATATGTTAGATCAGTTCCTTTTATCCTTTATGGTATGTTTCTAGGGAGTAGATGTATTCCTTGGCAAATAAAGCAAACAACCATTCTTCAGTATCAGGATGTTTTGTTGTTCTTTTTAAAGATGCCCGGGGTCTGTGTGGCAGTGAGTGAACTTTCTGACCATCACCATAATCTCCTGTGGCTGGTTCAGCTCGTGCCAAGCTGGACAGTGCGTGGACGGTAATGACACTGTAACCTCAGAAATGTGTAGGATCATTAATAGCTGATTTATCTGTATAAGCTCAAAGTCTGATAAATGCAATAGGTATTACATGGCACTTCAAAAAAAGTATTTGTGTCTTCTCTTGTGATACAGATGTATGTGCAGTTCTTGGTGTGCATGTATAGCTTCCTGATCACCTCTGCTGTGAAAAAGGGTTGTTAAATTTTATATGTAGTTTCTAGGCTGTGCATTCCTGGTACCCTGTAGTAAAGAAAGACGTAACTTCCTATTCTGACATCCATCACCTACTCTAATTCTTGTCTGAATTACCAAAAATTAAATTTTCTTTGAGTGAGTCATGTCTACTTCTAAGCATCACTCTGAGTTCTGTATCTTTGAAATTAATAAATTAGAGTGTATCTGAGCAAGGAGAATTAATTGGGTCATCAGTTTCAGGCTTAGAGACAAGTATCTAGCAGTGTGTACTTGTGCAGAAGCTAAGATACTTCTGGTTTACTGGCCTCTTTACTAGTTTAATAGCATCTATATTCAGAAAATCCAATTTAATAGTTGTAGGCAAGTTTATATCTAGGGAAGCCAAGCATAGCCTCATATACTTTGTCGAAACAGTGTGGATTTGAGAAATTCTATGGGAAATAATTTTTTTAAATTGTTTTTCAGGGAACTAAGACGACGTCTTAGCCTAGTGATAATTTCAAAGCTTCTTCATAGAAAGCATATAGAAATACCTGATGACAGTGACAAGCAGGTACTGCATATATGTATTGTGTTTATATAACATGGAAGTTTAGAAAACTTATATTGTATGTTTGTGTTTTGTGTTTTATGTTTTAATATTGTAAGCCTCTTCTCAAGAAACTTGCAAACTTACCAATTAATAATTTTCTCTTTAGATTAGTATTAAAAGTATATTTGCACATGTGTGTAATCTGCATGTTCTGCAGCTTGTAAGTGCAGTATTGTTTGTGCCTGCACATCAATTTTAGACGTTGGAAAGAAGTCTACACTTCTTTGAGTCTTCCTTTTATATTCATGTGGTGACACTCTTTGTTTCATAGGTTTGATTTTTTTATTGAGGTGATGTACAAACACTTTAGTCTGTAAATAGTCAAAAATTACTCAAAGCATAACTTCCTTTTAATTAAGAATCCCTTTTCTGTTCTTGTCTTAATGGACAAATAATGTAGTGGCACTGTTTCCAATTTTCTGTTGCCAGTAAACCAGTCCATTTTGTTAATGTTTGTGTAGATGTCTCTTCTACATCAGTTTGTGGTGTGTATGAAACCTTCTGTGCTACTGAAGAAGATGAGAAACATGAGAGAAGGACTGGAGGAGCAGAATGCCTATGAAGACCACCTTAATGTAGAACTAGAACAGGAGGTATATAGCAAATAGTGCTTTTTTGCATTTGTCTTTTTATGCATCTTCTACACTTTTAAGAATGTTTCTTTTAATTTTTGTTAACTGTGGACAGTTCTGTACATGGAACTGCACGTACGCTACTTTGTTGCTCTACATCTTTAAAATATTATTCATATTCAATTTTGATTATAGTCATGGAGGGAAAGAAGTAGCATGTGATGGAGGAGCCTGTATTGGGCTGTTTTACAAACAGGGAAGTGGTCAGATTTTCTGAGTCACGTGGATTTCTTGAGTCCTGACTTCTGTAATCAGAGGACTGTCTCCTCCCTCCCTTCTGATGTAATCAGTGGAAACTGTTTGGTGCTGAGCCAGACCTTCACCTGCAGGCTTCAGAAAGATATTTATGGATCTTTTATTAATCTTTTCTCATAAACAAGTGTTACAAAGATTTAGTATTCTGTCCATATAAAAATTGAATATTGGTTTGGTTATTTGAATGTTATCATGGAACGTCTTAGCAAGTATTTTGATCTGGATGTAGATGATGGGAAAATAAAGCCAACTGCTGAATTTAATTTCCAGTTATTAAAACCACAGAAATTTTTACGGGTTACTTAGGTTACCTAAAACACTGTAATACCATTTTAAAATGTTTCTAATACATGGATATACTGTTTCAAATTAGTTATTTAGGCAGATGTGTAGACCTACTTATCCATTGGCCTGGCTGTTGGAGGAATCATTCCAGAAAGCAAAGATGGTGCTGTTTCTAGATGTGAAGAGCTATAATGGTGCTTTGACTGCTAAAGTTGTTTTGATTTCTCTCCAGGCATACTACTTAATCTACATCCTCCTTCATCTAGTCAGTGAAGCCAGTTTCTTTGATGTTGTAAATTCTGATCAAAGGGTAAGTAACTTCAGTGGCTAGACCTTTAGATTTTAAAAGACTGTTTTCCATGCACACTTGGTCTGTTTTGGTAAGAGCTATCATGTGATCACCATGGATAATAGCACTGGGGGAAACTTTTGTTCTGACGCAAGGTAAATGCAGAAGAGCTTGTCTGGGCTTACTGCAGAGAAAGAAACCTCTTCTGCATTTCTGTGAATAGAGTTACCTCAAAATATAAGGCTGTGGATGAGCAGGCATTTGTTGTGTTAATCGTTCTCAGAAAGTATCCAGAGATTAACTCAACACAGAAATTCTAAGAAGTCAAATGATCCTAAAGTAGGATTGAAATTTTTCAGTGTAGAAAGAAAACACTTTAAAAATAGCTGGTAAAATGTGTTCAAACACATTACAGTTTTCTGTGCTGGAGTGCAGCCATGCAGCAAGTGAAAGCTAGGACTCTAGCTCTTCTCTGTAGCGATAGTTCCTTTGTGCTGTGTTAAGTAACATCTGTTCAGTAATGCCTTCTGCTTAGCCTTTCAGTAATCCTGTTCAGATTTCTGTGATCACTTGCTGGGAGTTGCAAGGTGTTTGTGTAAACCTTCTGTCCTGTGGAATCACTCTTGGCGTTTAAGAAATCTGTCATGTGAACTGTTTGAGAGAAGTAAAGCAGTAATGTTTGGTTACATTTGGAGGCTTAAGTGTCTCAGTTAACTACTTAGATTTATGGAGAACTTGATGTTTTCAATATTTTTTTTAATGTCTCCATTTCTTAATGAAGAAAGAATCTATTATTCACTGACCCTTTAGCCATCAAGTGGCCAGAGGGATGTGGCTGGATTTTGTGCAGACTAGACTTGTGTAAAATCAATCTATTTCAATTCTGGACCTCCTCCAGTTAGATGGGGTAAACTGTGGCCTTGAGACACCAGCACATGTTTATAAGTAGAATTTCAGCATGTCTCACCTGTTCTGCAGAGCAGAGCCTCTTTGCAGCTGTTCGGTGAGAGATTGAAACCAGGAACTTTATGAAGAAATTAGCAGAATGTGGAAGACCTTGGGAGTCATTATCAGGAGATTATGAAGTGGCAAAACTGCTTTATTAAAGTAATCAAAAATTTAGAGACAAATAACAGTTCAGCACATAAGCCTTGGATATGTTTTACCTGCTCAGCCAATTCCTACAAAAGAAATTACCTGAGTCATCATTACTGAAAAGGTTATTTTTAGCTATTGTGGCTTCAGAACTTTTTTTGCTGATAAAAGATGTGAATGGCACTGCACTGTGTTTGCTACTTTGGGGACAGAAAGGATTTGCAAATTAGCTAAAAAACCTTAAAATTTGTGATGTATAGCTCTGCTATACTTTGAAACTATTTTTTAAAACAATTAGGCCTGGTTTACCAGGTGCACACGAGCAACTGACAGAGGATCTTGTGATCTTATTTTCTTTCTTTTCCCTTTCATTCCTGTATATTTCAGAGAAAAAATCAAACCGAAGCATATAATTTTTAAATTCATATAATATTTGAATAAAACTTCTAGTACTGACATGGAGGATTTAATAGCTGTACACTTTTATCTTTATTTAGCAACACATACTGAAGCTCTCTCGTGCCTTAGATAGGTATGTAAAGGGTGATATTAGGGAAGATGCAAGGCTGTTTTATCGATCTAAGGTAAGACACAAAAGTTGATATATTTTTTTTTTGGTTTGGGTTTGCATGTTTTTTAGTGTTCGTGATGCTTGTTGTTACCTCATCCCAGCCCTGGAAATTCCAGGAGTTCCTCATAGGTTTGGGGTTTTTTTCTGTTTTTTCTGTCTGCACTGTGTCTTTGCATGAAGCTAAATATATGCTCATTTTAATTCACTGTAAACATTCCTTTTGCAAACAACAGGACTCTTAATAGCTGTAAAATGTGAGCTTGTCTTTCTTTTAACCAGGCCTCTCAACTTCTAGGCCCACAGAGCTGCTCTGTTTCTTTCTGTGGCACTCGTTGGTAGCTCATTCTAATTGTAAGAGCAGAGCCTACATGCAGGGCAGGATACAGAGGACTGAAAAAGTAGCCTATCTTGCATGAGTCTCCATCTTTCAAATTAATGAGTTAATTAAAAATGTTATGGCTTTAAGCCAACAGTGTATGTGATGCAGCATCAAGCTTGGACAATTGCCTTTTGTTTGCTTTGTGGCGCGGGGCTTACTAGTGGTAGTCCTAATTTTGTGACCTTCATGCTTTGCCTGCTGTCCCAGCAAACCAAATAAATCAGTTCAGTGATAAAGTCTTCAGCCTCAACTTTGAAAACTCTTGGCTTCTTCAGCTTTAAATCAGGCCTGTGCAGTTGTGTGCTTTCTTACCTCTCCAGAAGATTCTTCTTTTCTTATTCAGCCAGAATTAGTGGAGTGTGGATCCTTTTAACAAGTTAATTACTCTTGCCTTGATTGTTGTGACTCTGCTCACTTTCACTTTTGTTTCTATGTGCCCTTGCACTGGGAGGGGTAAATCTTACTCAGGTTTTCTCCATCGCTTCATTTATGTAATAGGACAGTGACTTCCAGAGGACACCACTGTGCTGGGTTTTAACACAGCATATGAAGCACATCTCAGTGTGAATGGCCTGGATTAAACACCTGCTTGTGATTGGTTATGAAAAAGCACAGTTTACGTATAAGGAATTTATTTTGGAAGCAGCCAAAGCATTGTTGGCTTTTGTGATTGCAGTTCTAGGTACAGTCAGACTTGTGTAACAAACCTCACTTACCCAAAGATGAGATAGTGTTTGGAGGCCAGAGGTTTGCATGCTGATTCCAGACATTTAACATGGGGAGTCATGTGCCTCTAATGTGTTTGTGTGGAGTACATGACTTTGAATTCAGAGTCCCAAATTACAGGACCTGAAGTTAAGGTAGTGATACTTTGTGCCAGTAAAGTTGTTCCCTTCCGGTAAACCTTGGATGTTGGGTTATCTGGGGTTTTATGAGTTTGAGGCTGGTGGGGGAACATAGGGTATGATTTGGGCTTTTTTTAACATAAATGGCTAAGCTAATCAATCTGAATTTGCAGGTAAAAGACTTAGCTGCTAGGATACATACCAAATGGCAGGATGTGATACAAACCACTCGGCTTACTCAGGTACTGTAATGAAACCTTTTTCTCTCTTTCTTCCCACATTGTGGGGTGCATTTAACTCATTTTTTAGCACTTGAAAATAGCATATTCTTTTGAAAGATTTTTTTTTTCTTCATAAGTGGCATGGCTGTGGAATACACTTACATGTATTAGAATAGATTTTAATTAAAATTCTTACTTTGCTGGCTTCAGTAAAACCGAGATGTCATCTTCATCCTTAAAAGTGATACTTTTGTAAATGTGTGTGTAGTTACAGTGACATGCTAGTACTGAGTCAAGTCCTAGGGCCTGTCTCTGATTACAGTTATTAGCAGATGCTCCAAAAAGGACGTTGGGCCAGGAATGCAGTGATGCACTTCCTGCTGTGGTCTGGCAGCGTGTGACTTCAAGACTACTTGAGTCCAAGGTTCTATCCACATATATTTAAGGACTTTTGATAACTCCTCCCCCTTTGAATGTGTAAAAAGTTTCATGCAATGATTAGGCAAAGCCTTTTATGCTTTGTAAAAGTATGTATGCCATGATAAGTCTCTCCAAAATATTTGCCTTCCTGACACCTAGCTGGACTTGGTGAAATAGATGAATAATTTCTAGTGATACCTAGAGTTCAGAGCCATTTCCTCCAGCCTTGGCTTGTAAGGTTTCTGTTGTAATGTGATCAGACCAACAGTTTGAGTCCTGTCTTGAAACATAAAGCTACTTGTCTTGGAAAAGCTTAGCTTTCCAGTAATGAGGGTTTACATAAAATTTAAATTGTGCTTATATGCTTAGTATTGATTGCAGTTAAAAACTGTGTAATCAACCATTTGTCTGTAAAGACTCCCAAAAATGTGCAAAAAACATGTTGTGTGTAGTGTTTGTGATATTTCTTATTATAGAGGAGGAGGGAATCATGGCTGCAGAATCTGCTCAGCAATTGATGGAAGTTGATAATGATGCAGCTCTTTCAGAGTTGGTTTTTCAAAGATATTTGGGGTTGATTCGCATATGGGAAACTGGCAAGTGTGTCAGAATAAAATTCTAGGGGCTTGCAACACAATGTGGTGCTCCCAAGCTAAGCACCTGCCTACTCTACTCATTTTTTCTGACATTGGTTTTCTGACTTGTGTACTGATTTGTTTTTACTCTTTAGGGAAAACTGCATGACTTCTGGGAGCCAGATTCATGAAATCTTTCCTAGTTCAGGGAAAATAACAGAAAAACTCTGAAACCAAGGAAGATGTAGAATGAATGAAGCTTCACCTTGTTTGGAACAGAAGAAATCAGTCACCTGAGTTAGAATTTGAGCTTGATTCAGACAAATACTAGAAACATGAGGATCTAATTTGGTTAACGTTGACTTTTAATACAGATGCTCTACTTCTGAAAAATTAATGTGGGTAAACTGAAAAAAACCATCCATTTCTATAGCCTTCTCAAAATTGGCTACAAATATTTTACCATATTGAAAGCTGAAGGAAGTTTTCTTGTTTTCAGTGTTAATCACAAGACATATTTGAAAACAGTATGTATTCATTTTCTTGCCATCATATACCTGCAAGCATTGTTTTAGGTTGGCTGGGAAAGAACTGCCCTGTGATATGGAATGTGAGTTCAGAAAGAGTGTTAGACCTCCCCTGAGGCGAGGAAGTGGCTCAGAACTGGGCTGAGTCGTGTTAGTCTGCAAAGCAGAATTGGTGTGAACATCCAATGTCCCTTAAAAACACAAAATACAGCAGTTGCACATGAACCAAGTGACTGCACTTGTATTCACTTGAGGATGGATGCAGAACTTAGAGTGGTTGTGTCCAAACAGTTCAAGTGGAGCTTCTTTCCTCTGGTTGTGTTTTATGAAAGAACAAATGACATTTGCTGTAGTGAAGTATTCATTTTAACTTACCTTCCTCATCTTCAGGCATGAATTTATGCAGTGAATGTGACCACACAGAAGTGTTTCTATAAGACTGAGATATAAATGAGATCTTATTACACCACTAGTGTGTCTGACTTTACTTCCTATTAATGGAGAAAATACTAATCCTAAATATCAGCTCAGTGGAGATTTGAGATGAGCATTTGGCTCACCTGTGTAAAAACTGTGAAAGCCATATGATGTCTGAATTCCTTGGTGTGAAGTCCTGCTGCACACACAATATGTCCTCAAAACTTCAGGAGCTTTTATGAAATAATTGAAGCTGTTTGTGAAATAATTAAAGGAAGATATGATTTCCTTTTGTGTTCTGTGTGCAAATGCTGTCATTTAAATCTTACACTGTGGTTTGTTTGTAGGATGGGTGTATATAAGAAGAGAAAGTTAAGGTATTGAGTAGCAGCACTAACTCAGATTCCCTTAGTGAGATTTTTAATAACATCACCATGTGCATTTTATAATACTGTTTCCTTTTAATTCTTGGAGATTACCCTGTCTTATATGATATATTCCCTATGGTAAGAATATAAAATAAGACTAAAAAAACCCTGCCAACCACAAAACCTTCAAATTTATTTATGTATATTTTATATAAAGGAATGGGCATGTCTTATAGGAAATTTAGTGTGAATTTGCAAATATAATACATGTTTTGTCTTTCATTTCAAGTGTTATAGAGTTGTGTCAGTGCCATCTCTTGCTCTAACTTTGGCAGCTTATCTGCCTTCCCTCTCGTAGCAGTTACTTACTCTGTTGAATATATCGTATGTAATTTTATTAACATTTATATTTTTTCTCACTAATGTTGTATAAAGTTTAAAAAATACAGAATGTTTACTGTGTTTAATGTGTATATATTTTCTTACCATGTAAATTTGATGTTGCTGTCCTGTATATTTTGGAGAAGGAAAGGGGAGGGGTTTAGATGAACAGCTTTTGTACTGCAGTTCAAAGCACATTGAAACTGCTGAGGTTTTTTTCCACATAAAATAACAACTTTGATATTTACTTTTATTTAACAGAACAATGAAAAAATAAAACCAGACACGCCTTTCTAATTAAATGTCCCTGGACAAAATGGGCATTCCTCAGCTCTGTTTCACAAAAAGATGGCTGCAGGTCCTATTTCGGTCTTAGGGCACATGTTACAATTCTAGGGTTTACAGCTGATTAGCTTACTATAAATGGAGACAGTCTTGAAATCATTTTCAGCTTGGCCAATCCTGTGTTTCTGTGCTTAATGCCCGTGGATACATTTATACATTCTAGCATTTTCCCTCTCTCTCCCCCTCCTACTTTGTCTGGACTTCTCTTCCATCTGTTTTGTAGCTGAGAAGTAATTCTCTGAAGACTAGACATGGGTTGAATTAGGACACATGAGAATCCTTACAGACATGATCCCAAAGCATCACTAGTGAGTCTTTACAAGGGACTCCTGGCAATGAAATGGCAACGAAATGGCAAAACACAACGGCAGCAGGTTTGCCAACTCATTTGTTAGCCCCTAGCCAGAAGTTACATGCATTGGAAAAGGCTGTTAGCACAATAAAGGTCTTAACTGCTTTGTTTGTCTTACAGATAAGCATTTTGCACTGAGATCTATCTTTTGATACTATGTTGGCTGTACTAAGAGCCATGTTATCTCATTTCATGTGGAAGTAGGTGCACTTTATCAGTAATCACAGAAAACATTAAAGGCTGATTATAAAATAAACATTTGTAGTTCTTTGCCTTTTTTTTATTATTTTCTGACAAGCTTCTCTGTGGCTTAAAATAACCCAAACACTTCTGGTTTTAAAGTTGAAGAAACCTGCCAGTGAAACTATTTGTGCATCTCATATTCTCACTTTTCCCGTTGTGGAACTTGGTAATGGATGGGGATTTCAGAAGTGATTAATGACTTGCAGGTAGGTCTGGCTGAAGGTCAGTAGGACACTTCATTGATGCAGTGGCTGCAGGAACTCTCTGAAATCCCTAAAGCTGATGATTTAGTTGAGGGTGTCTTTGGGAAAAGCAGGTGACTGGTACAAACACCTGAAGTGTGGTGTTATTATCGGTGGAGCATTGGGTTAGATTGCAGTGAGGGCATTTTAGAGGTAGCATTTCCATGGGGAAAAAAGACCATCTTTTAATAGTGAGGGATGGATACTGCAGTGTTAATTTTCTGAGCACAGACAAGCCAGGTCTGTCTCCGTGAAAGGTGCCTGTGCTCAGCACTGTCCAGCAGTCAGTTCTGGGTGCCCGTGGGCCGACACTCCGGCATGTGGGCTGTGAGAGAGGCTTTGCTGTCTCACGGATATTCAAGCAACTACTTCCAGGTGGTTGAGTTTTTCTGCTGACCTTGACCCTAGCAGGAATACTACAGCTACAGTACTAACACTAGTCTTGTATGTTTGTTTTCTTTTCCAGGAGAAATGCATGTATAGCGTAGTATCCCTGACTTTGGGTTTGTATTTTGATTGTTTGTTTGTTTGCCTTCCACTGGCTTCTAATGTCTGTGTGACTTTTTGTCTCACTAGAAAGGGCATATCAGAAATGGTGCTGCTGGAGATGACCCCCCCTAATTTTTCTGGGGTCTGATTCCTTGGGTTTATGAGCTCTTGGAAAACTTCTTGTCCAAGGTTCCCCCGTGGGAAACATCGCACTCTGGCAGAGAGGCAGCTGTTATTACTGACATACTTGTGCTTGTTTCTGCATCTGAAAGAGAGAAAAGGGGTCTCTTGGGACTGGCTGACATGGGGCAGAGAAGAGGCTTGATGAGCTTTTAGGAGCCTAGGCAGCTGCTGAGGGATCCCTTGGAGTTCCAAAGGATCTGCCCAGAGAGGTCAGACAATCATTAGTGGATTTAGCTCATTCCTTGTGGTTTAACTTATCAGAGTGCCCTGTTCAAATTGCTGTTTTCCCATCTTCCCTCCAGGCTGTGAAATACCTTCATGTTTTGCCCTGTGGATGTTTTGCCAGCTTTACTGCTGGGGCCTCTTCTTATCTCATGTTGAAAAGGGCTTTCAGTGCTGGAGAATGGCGTGGGCTGCTGATGGGGAGGATCCTAGAGAAAGTAAATTCCTCGAAGGGCTTCTCCTTGTGAAGATGCTTTTAGTTTTGCCTAACTGATGCTTTTTTCAGCCAGTGCTTCCTCGCCTTTGCAGTCGGGAATTTGAAAGGGAGTGTTTTATCTGGTATCAAAAGCAGGACTGGGTGATGAGAGAAGAAAAACATTTGCATCTTCCCATTGTGTTATTTTGGTCTGGATGGTGAAAACCAGTCCCAATACTTTCAGGCTGCTTTTAAGTGGTGTTTGGTTATGTTGTACTTTTTTGAATGCCTCCTATGTCTTCCTGTGGTGAGCTGCTGCTAATGTTTCACCTCCTTCAGCTTTCCTGACGCCTCCCAGTTCCTTGTAGGGAGCTCATAGGGGAGGGGATGGAAACTCCACTGGAATTGCTCCCTTCCTTGTCATCAAGGCAACGTTGCCACCAGCCTGGAGGGAAACCTAAAGCTTTTCAAGGCAGGTTTGGCCCGTATGGTATGTTAGGGTGGATAAAGGGGCCATTTTCACAAACCCTCCTCCCAGTGCTTCCATTTGCGTTTGCATTTGTGGCTGCAGCTGTCTGAAGCCAAGTGAGTGATGCTCCTTCCCTCTTGCAGAGAGAAGCAGAAAGGGTAAATGGATTTATGCTGCTTTTGTGCTACGGGGCGAGTCCTCCACCCGAGCAGTGAGTGCTGTGAGCTGGGGCTTGGCATGCAGGCTCCATGGCTGTGCCTCTGGGTCTCAGGCTCTCTTCTCTCGAAGCCTGCTTGAAGAAGAGGCAGGAGCAGAGGGTCCCTTTCCTCTCCAGACTGACCAACAGGCTGCAGCTGGAATAAAAACAATAGCTTAAAGCTGCCAGGCACAGCAGTGGGGAGAGGGTGGCTAGGCGTTGTTTCATGCTTTATTGACACTGCTGGCTTTTATAAAGGCAGTGTAAATCATGCAGGGCAGCCACGGGCTCCTCAGACAGCATCGTTCAGGCTCTCAGACATATGGATCTGCTTGCTGGAAACTGAGCCTGTCCCATTTGCCCTAAGCCAGGCTGCGGGGACAGGCCTGCCAGGTGAGGATGCCGAGATGCTGCACTGCATATCAGCTCTCCTCCACATTTGTGGAGCATTGCCTGCCTCCCATGTGTACTAACCCATTTTTTTCCCCCTGTATTTTAGGCTCCAGCATTGTTATGGTAAGCTTTGCACAGCACAACATGTTTTTCTCTCCAGTTGATTTTCTCTTATTAGCCCATTTTTCCTCTTGCCCTCATTCTGTTTTTCCCTGCAGTATGTGAACGCCGTTTGCTGAGAAACTGTGTCAGCCTTCCTCTAATTAAGAGTCTGGCAGGAGCCAGTGCAACAGTAATTTTGGAGATGACGCTTCCAGTTTGGAGCTGACACTAAGCTGAGGTGCTGCGGCAGGGCTTGTGCCGGGGATGCAGGAATGTTCTCCGGCTGAGCAGGGCAGCGGGACAGGGGGACCCACGAGGAGCCCGGTGCAGGAGCAGTGAGTACCCTGTGTACATCTCAGCTGGGGTATTTAAACTGTGTCCTCTTGAAAAGCAGCTTTGGGAATGGTTAAATCCCAGGTTATATCACAGGTTTATCCCTTTGTGAGAGTGTCTGTATGTGTGTGTAAAGGACAGGAATAAATTGCAGTGGCCCTAAGTTGGCTGCATCTCTTGGAAATAGTTGTCATGTTGGAAAGTAAGATGGAGAGCTCGACAATCAAATGGCCTGAAAAAGGGCAAATAAGGAGAAGCTATTCAATGGCACTCTGTAATATGGCTTCAGACTCCGTAGTTCTTTTATTAGCAAGAAAGCTCAAAGCAAACAAAAGGAGACAGGAACTGGGGATCTGCTTGCCTCAGGATGTTGTGGATGCTAAAAGCTTAGAGGTTCAAAGAGCATTTTGTGGCAGAAAAATGCAGCAGGGGTCTATGAAATGAAAGCCGCTCTCCCTGGCTGAGAAGGCTTCAGGCTGCTGATCCCTGGAGGGTGGAGTGTGTGCTGGGGAGATATCCCAGATATCCATCCTGTTCCTGCACCCCCTGCAAGGTGCTAGGACTGTGGTCCAGTGTGGTGTGCTGCCTGTATGCTTTATGTGAACAGCTGAGGGATTTCATGTCAAGCCATCTCATAGTTCCCAAATTGTCTGTCGTGTCCACGGTTGCATCTCTCCTTCCACTCCTGAGACAGAAGTTGCTGTTGAAGGTGGTGCCAGCCCTTGCTCTGAAGGAGGCTAGTGAGGTGTATGGGATCAAATGTGTCGTGGCTGAAGAAAACTCAGCAATATTTTTTGATCTTTCTAATGACCCTGTGAGCGAGACTAGGAAGATGAGTTGTGTGGTTCAGGAGCTCCAGCAGAACACAGCCAACCACATGCCAAAGCTGAGCTCCTTCCTCTCCCCTCCCACCCCATCTATAGGTGTTTGCAGCTGGAGAGGAGCACAAATAAGAGCAGATGAGGCGACTTTTTAAAAAAAATCCTTCCTATGTGGTTGGTACCTTTAGAGCAGAATTCAGCATTTTGCCTCTCTACTTGCTGTGTCAGATTTGCCTCTTGGGGGCAACCTCACCCTGCTCCAGCTGAGACCAAAAGCAGTTTAAACGCTTGGGGGGCGATGACTCACTGCACATCTCTCGCTGCCATTGCGTTATCTGATCATTTTTAGCAGTCGAGGTCATTATTTGCTGAAAGGATTTTAGGATTTAAGGCATCGAGGTTGATTGTTCATGGCTTTTCAGAAATGATGCGATTGGTTCTTGAAGGTCCCTTTCCAGGCTTGGGGTCCTTCAAAGTTTTTTCCTGCCCTGGTGTCCTTCGGAGAGAGGAGGATAGCATGGAAGGACGTGTGTTTTGTGGTTCTGGTTTAATGGACAGAGCATAAATCTGTGTGAGGAAGATTTACAGCGTTCTCCTGGCTCTTTTGCCTGGGATCGCTTGAACTGTCACTAAGCCTGTTAGTGCTGCGGATGTTCTGACCTGTGACAGGGAAGAGAGCAAACTTACCGCTCCAGCTCTGCTTCAGGTCTGTGTTCCTGAGCAGGCGTTTTGTACAAACCTCGTCCACATATAGCCATTTGCATTTATTTAAGGGGTGTTGAGGTATATGATGGAATAAAGGAAGTATTATTCATGCTTCGTGTTGTGGTTCCTAATGGTACTTTATGCGCTGATATGACCTACAAAGCTTGTTGTTTCGTGCCTGCAGTGCTCTGATGTTCTTCCTACCCTGAGGGTCAGAAATGACAAGAATAAACGATCGTGATGAGTGTCTTGCAATTTCCTGCTCTCTTGCCTTGGAAGTGTCCTTGCCAGGGCGCAGCTCAGTGACCTTGCCAGCGCAGGCAGCGGGGGAGGCAGTGCTTTTGTCCGGCTGTGGGAGCGAATGGGGCGGCCTTTGCATGAGACGTGAGGGCAGATCAATTTATCCATACCCGTGTTTCACCTTCTCTCCAAAGCGCAGGGATGCAGCTGGGGCTGGGCACGGGGATTGGCCCAAGTCCAACACACAAGACCCCTCCCGGTGGAAAATACCAGTGGATGAGGCTGGAGCAAGAGGGGTTAACTGTGGACCCCAGAGCACAGGGACTACATGAAAGAGGGGTGCAGGACACTGCAGTGTGTTTCTGCCTGGTGAAGGAGTGAGTCAGTCCTGCTGGGACAGCAGTTCCTGGCTCCAGCCAGCCTGGGCGCTTGGACAGCAGCAACCTCGCAACTCATTAACCCAGCCCTCTGGCACTCGCTCTGCTGGCCTTGACACTGTCCTTCTTAATAGCTCCTCTTCTTTCCTTTTTTTTTCTTAATATTTAATAAAGGTAAATTAGCTATATGGATATGCAGGTACATGAATCAAAGGAATTCAGCTGACTCTTGAACATACTGTTTGTACAAAGATGGGCTAAAGCACCAGGACGTGATGGACACAACCTGCTCAGAAAACACCTAAGGATGAAAACCGCTTGTAAGGCATCTCACTGCAGCTTCCCAAAATCTGATTATGTAGGGGGAGGGGAAAAAAAAAATCAGATTTTGGAATACATTAACTTAGTTGAACAGTACAGGGAGAAGGTACCAGCAAGAAGCAAATCAATTCCCAAGGGCTGCTGGGAAATTTCACTGACTTGGAGCTTTAGAGAAAGGCTGGCTGCACTTAGAAGAGTTATGTTTCACCTGAAATATTTAACACTGGACATTTGAAATGCTTTGTGTATCTAAAGAGCCCACCAAAAATATGCTTACAATGAGCTTTTAGAGGAACCTTGGGCCCATGCCATCCTGTCGATGGATTAACCCAGATATTTGGGTTGTTTGGTTTTGTTGGGGCTTTTTTAAGGAAAAGCATGGGAAGGATAAGTTTCTGGCCTCCATCACAGGGAAGCAAAAATTACCATGTAATGAATGCTGGGCTGCTTTTGGGACATGTGCTGATAGATCTGTTGTTAGGAGGGATATGTTTCCATGGCAAAACCATCATCCTAAATGGCACTGTAACTCATCAGAGATGCTGTGGTGGCCCCAGGGACCATCTTCCCCGTCCATTCTGAGCATCCTTCAAGGGAATATGGGAGTGCAATGACAGGGGGGAACAGGGCAGCTCATGGTGATGCTCCCCACAGCACTGCTGCAGCACTAGGGCTCTGCTGGTGAGGCTGTCAGCTCAGCGTTTTTCAGTCCTTTCTGACTTTAAAAGACAACTACAACAAAAGGCAAGCTTGAAATAGCTCATTTTACCTCAGCAGACAAACAGCTTGCTTTGAGCATCATTGTCACTCAGGCTAAATTACTTTTAGATGTTTTTAATGACCGGGTAACATTTTTCAGCTGTTCATTCTGCAGCACCCTGCTGGGGGACAGTCCATCTATAAAGACCAAGGACTCCAATATTGTGGTTGTTCTTCCTGACATTTGTTTGGGTTTATTATTTGATATGTGATTCCCTGTGGCAGGGATGTTTTTAGCTAAATTTACAGCTACAAGCTCTTTTATTTGCATAAAGGAGATCTGTTTCCAAAAGGGTTGGGACGCTGGATATGCATGTAGCAGTGCAAGGTCACAAATGCAGAGGAGAAACTCTGGGAGATTGAAGGTGACAGTCCAAATTCTGTTTGCACTGAGGGTGACATTACCACTGGGCTGGAGGGATTTTTACCCATCATTTGTTACTCCTACCTTTCATTTCACTTGTAATGCACGGCACGGAGAGCTGTGACTTGCAAAATGATCCCAACGGGAACACAGTTTGCGACATCAACCGTGCAGGTCTCCCAGATCCCTCTTTCAGAGGCAGGCATAGCTTTTGCATTCATTCCTGAAGGCAACTTTTAACCCACTCGCCTTCACCATCTACGGGTTTTGCAGTGCTTCTAGGAGATGTATTTTTAAATCCAAGCTCATAAATTTTGGAAGCTCTTCTCCTTCCCCCACCCCCTCACCCCTATCAAAGTGTCAGAGCTGAAGAAAAACTGTGAGAATGATGGATGCGCCCGGCACTGCTTGCCAGTGCTCTGCCTGTGTGTGGGGGGGTTATTTACTGCACTGCTGGGTTGTTTCTTCTCTGGTGGCAGTGATGGCAGCATTGGGGTTTGGTGCCTGGGAAGGAGAGGCA
Source organism: Neopelma chrysocephalum (assembly GCF_003984885.1). Lineage (NCBI taxonomy): Eukaryota > Metazoa > Chordata > Aves > Passeriformes > Pipridae > Neopelma > Neopelma chrysocephalum. Next base: position 856,325 of record NW_020926031.1, read on the forward strand.
GGATGCCCATGGGTCTGGTTGAGCTTTGTGCTGGAGCAGGCAGGGCTGGGGAGAAGTCACTTGGGCACAGGGACACAGAGGACCAAAAGGTCCCTGGGGACATGGATCCTGGCTGGTGGCTTGGTCCAGAGGGTGGATGCTGGGGGCCATAACACCTTACTGGCTTTAGCTCTGGGTGGTGCAGGTTAGCTTGCCAAAAAGAGCAGCTTTTAAAAGCCACAAATCTTATCCCAGCCCTCATGCAACCCCAGGGATGTGTGTTGCTGTTCTAGGCAGTTTGTGGCAGGGACCTGACCTGCCGTGCAGGGGAAAACATAGGGCACTGTGCCCCACTGCAGAAACAGAGAGACACCCCTGTGCTCCCTGGCCAGACTGGAGCCCGTCTGCTTTTACTGGGAGCAGCTGGGATGATGGGCAGAGGGGTTGCCGATGCCTAACTGAGCCAGTCACTTCTCCCAGACCTGGAGCTGGAACTGTGTCTGTGCCTCCTCCCTCCCTGCAGCCACCTTAGTCCTGCTCCTGCCCCAGAGCTGGGACAAGACCCCATGTTGAGCCCCAAAACTCCACTCTCCTATAGGATTTCCAGTGGCTGCTGGCATTTGACCCCCATTCTTCCAGGAGCATCCCAAAGCAGCTCTGCCAGTTGAAAGGCAGGTCAGGACCCTTCCCTACCACAGTCTCACCAGCCCTTGCCTGCGGGCATGCTGCCGACAGATCCTGAGCCAGGAAGATGCTTTCCACTGGCTCAGAGAGTTTTGCAGACAAGCAAACCAAATCCTGCCAGCTCCCTGTGTGAGCGCCTGTCCTCCGTGAACTCCCGTGCATCTCTTGCAGCCGGGCTTGTGGGAACGGATCGGAGGCTGCTGTGACTCAGCTGCTTCTCCCTTGAGAAAATCTGCCCTGGCACCGTGCTTGGCTCTGCGGCTGGGGCTGCCGACACCTGGCAGCCTTCATCAACAAATGGCCTTGGGCAAAACATCCCAGTTTCCACTGCCAAACATTTACTGAGGGGAAATGCAGCATCTGATCTTGCAGGAAGTCGAGGCAGCAACTCTGTTGCTGTACTGAGCTGGGGGGAAAAGTCCCATCCCTACCTGAAGCTGAGCCCTGGGCTGGATGGGCTGCAGCATGGTCTGGCTGTTCTGGTCTGCCCCTGTCTTTTTCCATCTCCTTATAACTTTCTCAGACAAATTCTTCTGCAATTGTAATTTTCCCTGCTGGCTCTCAGCCTGAAGAAACAGTGGTTTGGAAAGTTTGCTCAATGACTCGAAGGGAAGAGGCTCCCAAGCCTTTCATGCTCTGTGCCCACTGGAATATTTTTTTTTCTCCAGGGCTAATCTGTGGAGCATCACGCTTGGCTTGACGAGTGCATGACGCTCTCAAGGAACAAAGCCAAGCCTGATGAGCATGTACTCAGCTGCTGCAAAGCCCCAAGTGCTGTTAGACTCCAGTCACCACCATCAGATCTTTTCTGCTCCTCCACTCCACACAACACTGCTGGCCCAGAGTCTGTGCAGGCTGATCCTGGGGCAGGCAAAGGGGACTGACGAGACAGCGGGTGCTGGAGCAGTGAGATTGACCCCATGGTGTGGGGCTGGTGTGCTGCCTGCTGGGCTCTTTTTCCATGGAGGCAGGTAAAGCAGTGATGTAGGTCTCACAGCATAGTTGTTGGATGGAGGGGCCTGGAGAAAGGCAGGTTTGCTTGTTGCTTTCTCATGTCAAAAGGGAAGAGTACCCGTTTTTCCGCTGGTGGTTTTGACTTTATAACACACCTCTCATCATGGTGTGAGCTGGCACGGCTTTAGCATGAGTTTCACAACTCTTTTGTGGGTTTCATAAATCCCCAGCTGCTGGAGTGCTGTGACTGTAACTCCCAATTGGCTTTTAGACCAGGAGATCAGCTTGAAGCGGTCGGATACCTTCTGCCTCTTGGACCGCAGAGGCTGGCAAACCAAATCCCAGATCTGGGGCTTTATCTCACTTTTCTTGCTTGGTGCAAGGGAAAGGCAGGCTGCTGAGCAGAAGACAGACCTGCCTTGGGAAGCAGTTTCCTACCAAAGGCTGGAGATCCTGGTCAACCCCATGGGTTTGATAGGTGCTGACACCCCGTTGGTGCTGCAACCCCCAAACTGGGCCCTTTGTGACATACTGTTCCTGTGTTGTGCACCCCTGCCAGCGTATTTCTAATTTAATTCTGGCTGCTATTTGATTCTGCTAAGTTGTTTGTATTTACACCTCTGTGATCCATAATGAAATCCTCTGTCTGACCAAACGTGGTTCCCAGTAGTGGGGGAGGGGACACACAGCAGTGGGGAGGGCAGGGGTCTCCTGCCAGTCACCCAGGACACCCCTGTGTATGGGATATCCCCTAAGGTCTTGACTGTGCAGCATAAACTTCAGAGGAGGCAGGGGGGCTGGAGCCTGGGAGCTGGCACATTTTGGGGCTGCAGGCAGGGTGGGGGTCCCTTGGGGTCTAGGGTGACAATGGGTGCTGAGTTACAACCAAACCAGACAATGCTTCATCCCCAGCAGAGCCTGAGGCACAGGGGTGTTGTGCATTAACCACCTAAAATCCTGTTGTTGTGTGCTCTGACTGGGTCCCCATGTCCCTCCAGGAAGGCTGCATGCTGGTAGTGGCTGGGAAGTGTCTCTGGCAGGGAGCACCTGGCACTGCTGCAGCCCTGGGCGCTAAGCTGCAACCTGAGTGCACGCAGGTTGCTGCCTCCCAGGCTCGAGGCAAGTGCAGCATGTGTGCTGGGAGAGCTGATCCGTGCTAATCCCATCAATATTTCACGGTGTTGTGGCCCTGTTATAATTCCTCGCATCATTTGGGATGCCGGCTGGGATGTGGGTGCGGTGCCAAGTGAAACATGAGAGCTGCCATTGCTTCACCCTGGTTCCCTGGGCATCAGAGGGGTGAAAGGGGCTGTCTGTGGTCATTTCTACCTGCTGCTGTGGGTAGAGTTGTGTGGTAGAGACAAGAGAACCCAAACATGCCGGCTGAGCATGGGCATCCGCCTGGTTTTGCTGTGTGTTGGAGTGATGGGGCTGTGCTCTGATGGGCAGCTGGCCCTGGCATGGATGGGGCTGTGACATGGGAAGAGCGTGCTCTGCCTGGCCCTCTCTCTGTGGAACAGGGTGTTTAAGAAGAAATTAAACAGTAACCAGTCTCTGGGCTGGTGATCAGAGCACAAAAACATTTCCTTTTCCTTAAGGCTGTTTGGAGTCACAGGGAGAGAGCATTACAGATAAAATCTTGCGTGGTTTTGGGGAGGGTGGTTTCCCAAGATGCCATGTCATGACCCATGGAGTCCCCTGCTCTGTGCTGTCGTCTGGGCTAGGACAGGGGTTATAGGGCTGTAAGTCATATGAGAAGTGGCTGAGGGACCTGGTGTTGTTTAATTTGGAGAAAAGGAGGTTCCAAGGAGACCCTATTGCTCTTTACAACTACCTGAAAGGAGGTTGTAGCAAGGTGAGGGCCAGGCTCTTCTCCCAGGCAACCAGTGAGGACAAGAGGAAATGGCCTCAAGCTGCACCAGGGGAGGTTCAGGCTGGATAACGGGAAGAATTTATTCTTTATAAGGGTGGTTAAGTATTGGAACAGGCTGCCCAGGGAAGTGGTGGAGGCACCATCCCTGTAAGTGTTCAAGAAACGACTGGATGTGGCACTTAGTGCTATGATTTAGTTGACCAGGTGTTGTTTGGTCAAAGTTTGGACTCAATGATCTTGAAGGTCTTTTCCAACCTTAATGATTCTATGATTCTAGGCTGCTCCAATAGGATATTCCTCTTCCAGCCCCCTGCTGGCTCTGGGGTGAGGTTGAAGCAGAAGCCAGACCTCCACAATCGACAGCATGATCGCCTCCGTGGGGCAGAGGGATGCAGGTGTGAGAGATGGTTGGGTCTGTTTGGAATCCACTCTGCTGCCTGGAACCCACTCTGACTCTTGGGAAAGCTGTACAAATAAGAGGAAGGCCCTGGCCTTCAGCCTCGTGGAGCCCTGAATTCCTTCAGTTAATCTCATGGGGGCAGCAGAGCAGGCAAAGCTCTGAAAATAGATCCGTTTCCAGCTGCTGATGACTCGTGTTAATTAATTAAAGCTTCGCAAGCTTGGGCCTGTAAAAGCACACTGCTGGTCGCGCCAGGCTCAGCTTGCTCTGCGCTCATGCACTAATTATCCCACTGCCAGGCCAGCAGCTAACGAAGCTTCAATTTGTGCTGGGTTCGGCTTCCAGCCACGTGGGAGGCAGGGAGTGCCGTTGCAGGACAGGACAGACACAGCACCCTGAAAAGGGGGGAGCCTTAGGGAGCCCCGTCCCAGCCCTGGCACCCCCTTCTCCAGCACTCACAGACTAGTTCTCCCCATAATTGGCCCTGCAGCCTTCAGCTGCGCCTCTGCTAAGGTAGGGAATGGGGTTCAGAGAGGGTGTGGGGGACTGGCTGCTTTGCAGCACCTGAACCCCCCAATCCCTGGGTAAGACAGGCTAGCCAAGAACATCCCTGCCTCCCCATCCCTGCCTGGCTCCCAGTGCGTGGGCATCGTACTTCCGCAGGGTGGGCAGAGAGGCGAGGCAAGGTGAGGCGTGGAGGAGATGCTGGAGTTTTGCCCAAGGACAGGAGGAAATGGTAATTATTCTCTGGAGCATACAGAAGGTGAGGGTGGGAAGGCAGGGAGCACTGGAGGAGTTTGTTTGTGTCTCTGCTTTGTTCTTCTGGGGTCCCTGGGAGTGGGAATAGGTCTTGGTATATTATGCTGGGCAAGGGAATAGTGGCTGCTTGGTGAGTGTGTGCAAGGGTGACAGAGCCACCGGTCAGCAGGAGCACCCAGATGGGTCCCTCTGGGGGGATTCAAACCTCTGCTACCCTCCTTCCCACCCACAGTGTTTGTACGAGGCAGGATCCTGGCAGTTAGAGGCTTTGAGAACAGCATATGAGTCAGATTCCCACTGGGAACACCCCAGCCCTGCCACCCTTACCGATGCTAAAGGGTCCAGGAGTGGTGGGAACACAACTGGGAATGACCCTTATTCCCAGACTCCCAGTGCTCAGCAACTTCAGCACAGCCTGCTCAACTCTAAGCCCTGCTGTAGGTCTGGCTCCAGGTCTGCAGGGTGTGGGGTCAGGGTGGCCCTTCCTGGAGATTTCACCCCTTGGAGAGGTTTGTGTGGAGTGGAGGGGTTGAGCCAGGCTGGTGCTGGGACTGGGCACCACATGGCTTTGTAACCATGGGCTGGCAGCACCCCACCAGCATGCACAGGTACAGCATCTCCCCACCTCCCGCTCCAGCTGATTTCCAGCTGCCCTAGATCCAACCTGCTGATTACACACAGCTTTCAGGAGGCCTGCTGAAGCCGTGAGGGGTGAGGAGGGAGGGTTGGCCAGGTGCTGGAAGCTTGCGAAAGGTAAGCAAACACAGGCCTGAACCTGGCAGCTCCTGCTTGTGGGGAGGAGCTACAGAAGCCACCCAGGATAAAAAGGCTCCACACAGGCCCCCTAGAGAAACCATTACCTGCCTGTGTTTCCAAACAAGCTTCCACCATGGGTAAATGGGGAGATGCATACTGAGAACAGAGAGGAGATGGGGCATGGTGCCTGAGTCAGGCGTGTAGTGCAGGATGCCAAGGTGGCTTTGGGGAGCAAGGAACCTTGGTGAGCACCGTGGCACCAGCTGGGGGCTGCACTGTGCTGACACTGGTGGCACTGACTGGGGGTTGCAGTGTGATAGAAATGGTGGCATGTGCTGTGTTGGCAGAGCAGGATGATGCTTATCCTTGTTTGGTCACACTTTTTCATAGTCATCAGCCCACAATACCGGCCCTCTGCCTCCCTGGTCTTGCAAAGGGCTTGCACACAGACCTTTTTGGGGCTGCATCACCCAAACCACCCCTGCTGAGTGAGCCCCCAGCCCACCCCACGTGTTGGGTGCTGACCAGAGGCTGCACGGCAGCATCCCGTCCCTGTCTGCCGAGGGACATGCTGACACCTGGTTCCACGCAGCGCAGGCAGGGGCAGCCCTGTCCCTCTCTCCTTCTTTTCCTCCTCCTCCTCCTCCTCCTCCTCCTCCTCCCCGCGCCGGCGGCTGCGGGCCGGGCACAGCCGGCAGAGGGCGGTGCGGGGGCCCGGCGCGGCTCGGTCCGGCTCGGCGGGGTCGCGCACAGCCGGGCTGCGCTGCCGAGCCGAGCCCTGTCGAGCCCTGTCGTGCCGTGTCGTGCCGCCGTACCGAGCCGGGCCGGGCCGGGCCGCGTCGCACCCTGCCGCGCCGTGCCGCCCGCACCGCCCGCACCTGCTGCGCCACCGCACCGCACCATCGCACCGCACCAGGCAAGTGCCGGCGAGACGCGAGCGGGGCCAGCCCGGCCGGTGCGGGTGCGGGGTGCGGGTCCGCAGGCCGGCGGTGCTGGGTTTGGGCGCCGCGTCCGCCGGCAGGATCCGGAAAGCTGGTTCGTGCTGCTGGGTGCGGGTGCTGCGTGCACAGGGAAGGGGGCTGGGGCTCCTTGCTGAGTCCACAGGCGAGATCTGGAGTGATGGGTGCGGGTGTTGAGTCCCTTAGTAAGGCCGGGGTGCTGGTCTGGGTCTGCAGGCAGGATTTGGGATGCTAGATCCGAGTGCTGAGTCTGCAGGCGGGATCAGGGGCGCTGGGTACGGGTGCTGTGCACACAAGCAGGGTCATGGGCGCTCAGTCTTGGTTCGCGTCCACAGGAGCATTAGGGGCGCTGGGTCCAGGTGCTGAATCCACAGTTAGGGCTGGGGGTGTTGGACCTGGAGTGCTGGGTCTCAGTCTGGGTCCACAGGCAGGATTGGAGGTGCTGGGTCTGTGTAGTCGGGTGCTGGATTGGGATGCTGAGTCCACAGGCAGAATTTGGGGTGCTGGGTCAGGGTCCCTTGGTAGGACCTGAGGTGCTGTGTCTGGGTCTGCAGGCAGGGTTTGCAGTGCTGTATCTGGGTACTGAGTCTGCAGGCAAGGTCTCAGGTCAGGGTGGTGGGTTTGGGGTGCTGGGTCTTGGTCTGGTTCCACAGGCAGGATTGGGGTTGCTGGATCTGCATGCTTGGGTGCTGGGTCTGGGTTCTGAGTCCACAGGCAGAATCTGGGGTAGTGGATCCGGATGCTGAGTCCACAGGCAGGATCTGGGGTGCTGGGTGTGAGTGCTGCACGCACAGTCAGGGTCCGGAGAAGGGGGAGCAGGGTTCTGACCTGCAGAGGTTGAATTTTATGCCTTGGGGAAAACAAGAGGGCAGAGCCTTGGAGACAGGATGGAGAGGGGTTCAGGGTAGGTCTGATGCAGAGTGAGGATTTGGGGGTTATGAGTGGGAGGGGAGGTAGGATATGCTGGATCTGGTGGCAGTGCAGGGAGTTTTCTCTGAGGACAGTTTGAGCTGTGGGGTGAGATGGGGCTGGGGGACCTGAGTAGGAGTGACGGGGAGACATGCTGAGTGTGTGAAGGAACACGATGATGGGAATTGCATCGGGGCACCAGCTCCAGGAGGAGAGGGCTGGATACAGCCCTTCCCTTCCCCAGCCAGCTAGGGGGATCTCATGGGTCTGCAGGGAAGGGGACTGCTGGGGAGGCTGAGTGTTACCTGGGGGCAGCTGGTGTTTCAGATGGCTGGGACAAGATACAAAACCGGTACAGTGCAATCCCTGTCCCCCTCTGCTTCCTTTTGGGAATCGGGGTGATCATACAATGTGGCTTGTCTATGCCTTGACTCTTTGGGATTCATCTCCTTGGGTTGCACTGCTGTGGGGGCTGCAGATGCCCCTGGGTGAAGCAGACCAGCTTATGCTGGGGGCTTCTCTGCATTGGGGTTGAGCTGCATCTCTGTGCCAGTCTGAGGGTAGAAGGTACCTGCTGAGCAGCCAGGCAGCTCTGGGATTTGGGGCTCTTGTTTCCCTTTCCATCCGTACCCACGTGGGCCAGTGACTTGCCCCTGGCCTTTAAAACTGAGAGCATGAAGTGGGAGGGGGAACCGTGATAAGGCTCTTCAGGTGCCAAGAAAAACGGTCTCCAAAGACGCTTCCCAAAATGGATGAGGAGTGCAGATTTGCTCAGATGCAGGGAAATTATTAATAACAACAGCGGTGTTTTTGGTGCTAGTTGTCCTGCCACTGTGGGCTCCGGCTGCTTTGCCTCCCCTGCAGCGGGCACAGGCTGCCCCCCCCCCCACCTGAGCCCCAAACCTGGGCAGGATGACCCTCACAGCTGCGGGGATGCTGCCCCGCAGGACAGGTCTCTCCTTTATCTCGGTTTGGCCAGGCTTGCTCTGCCCAGAGGCATGAGGGGCAGGGAGCTGCCCCCAGCAGGAAAGATCCCTATCACGACTTTGTTTTTGTGTTGCAACCCGAGGGGAACAAAAAACCCCAAACCCCAACACCCTTTCAGTTCCTCTAGATGAGGCTTTGTGTTGTAGTTTTGTTCTCCCCCCCCCGCCTTTTCCAACATCCGTTTGAACCTTTCACCACTTTACCCACCAGGAATGCAGAGGGTTTGCCGGAGCTGGGAGGTTTATTCAGCAAATCTGGCAAGTCATGCGCCGGGAAAAAGCATCCAGGTGTGCTCAGCAGGGCTGGCGAGGGGGGCTCCTCCGGCAACTTGTGCAGGAGTGCAGCAGTGGGTGCAGTGGAGACGTGGTGCCAGCCTCGCCTGGCCGCGTGTGGGGAATTTCCCTCCCTGTGCTTGCCCGCCAGCTCTGCTTGGCATCTTGACGAGACCTGTTGGGAAGCGGCTCATGTGATGGGCGGTTTTGTGGCGGGGGGAGCCTGTCCCGGGGGACCTGGTGCCTCTTGGAGGGGTGGGGATGATGCCCTCAGAGCTTTTTATGTATCCCTGCTGCGAAAGCCCCTTCCCCCCCCCCCTCCCCCCCCCCCCCCCCCCCGGCAGTGGTGCGGCGCCTGTTCCTGTTCAAAGGTGAGAGCTCCCTGCCGGGCTGGTGCTTCAGGAGGAAATGCTGCTGCCGTCATCCCTCCCCGCCTGGCTGTGCCACCAGCTCCTGGTGATTTACAAGCATGAGGGCTTTGCAATAACAAGGTCATCACCAAATCCACCCCTCCTTCTTCCCAGGGCCCGAGCTCTGCTGTTTGGAGATGAAGGAGGATGAGGATTTCAGGTACCATGTTACTGACTGGTGCGGGGGCCGAGATGCAGCTTGTCGATTCAGGGTGTGCTCTGGGTTCTGCTTTTCTTGTTGCTTAAAAGCTCCCTCAAGGTTCAATCCCTCCTCCGTTACCTGATGGAAGGCTCTTGTTTGCCTGTTGCAAAGCCCAGCCCATGTAAATAATGTGGGGATCTGGTTTTGGGGCAGCAAAGCTGGTGGTATGCAAACGACTGTGGGAAAGGGCAGATACTACTGCTTTGTGCTGTGCAGTTTTGAACGCAAAGTTGAATATCAAAATTGGGTTTGACCCCATATGGAAGCTTTGTTGGAGGAAAAGTGAAAGAAACAAGAAGAGGTTGATGAAGCTGGAAGCCCTAAAACTGCTCCCATCGTCTGGTTTTGCTGGATGTTGGAAAAGAAAACAGTTTATCTTCGGAATAAATAAAAGGCAGAGGGACAGACTTGCAGCAGAAAGCCCCACTTTCACGCCAGACAAGCTGGGTTGTGCTCCACCTCTTGCCCCCGCTTCCAAGGGGAACCTAGGCTGTGTGTGATTTCTGAGCCTCTGTTTCCCCTTGGGAAAGCCCCGCACCACGCCAGCGGTGGGAACCCCAGGCATTGCCAAGAAACGTCTTTGAAACTCAAACCTGGCTTTGGAAAAAAAACTGGAAGACAAACCGGCTCTAAACAAACACCCGAGTTAATTCCGTGTCTTGCATTGTATGAGCCCAGTGAAATGAAACACAGTGCAGCCATAGGGACGAGCAGATGGATTCAGATGCCTCAAAAAGCCCTGAAATCTGCTGGCTTTGAGTTGTCCTTTTACAGTTAAGGTTGGGATTTTTCTCTCATTTTCTTTCTAATTGTTCCTGGGAATTTAATTCTACAATTATTTTGCTGCTTCTGCCGAGGAGACAATGTGCTTCAGCCACAAAGCCTTTGAAGGCTGAATTGCAGATTGCATACAGCACTGAGCTACTTGGATGCAGACGCCCCCTCGCTGGGAGAATTTGCTGTGATGTGGAGGGCTGTCTGTCCGTCCAGGCTGCTGGCAAGTGGTCATGCTGCAAATCAGCCAGGAAAGGATAGAAGATGTTGGGGTTTGGGGTGATGTTGTTAGCATTGAGCCTGCCTCTTTCTCACAGTGGAGTAGGTGGGACCCCCGGGGATGTGCACCCCACATACCGGGGCTTGATAGTTACATTCTGCCTCCCCCATTGCCTGGTGTGGAGGTGTGCTGGTGGTGGATGAAGTCAGAGCCAGGCTACTGAGTCTCGGCAGGATCTGGTTGCACTTCCCGTTTCCTGCACAACTCCCTGCTGGGCTCTCAGGTGCTCCTGCGCTGCAGGGTCACCCCAGGGCTCTGCTGTGGGGTTTCCACAGGGGTAATATGGGCTTTAAAGGAGGGAAAAGCCATGGGGACTGTGTCCTCATTGCTGTCTTGCAAGAACCAAATGGCCTCCAGCATGTGGGGAATTGCTTGGGTGAGGGGAGATTTGCTGCTCTGTCCGGGGGTTCTGCATCTAATCTGGCTGTGGTGCTCTTGGTCCCACCGCTGAGCTGCAAGGGTGTGGCCTTCAGCCTCCTCTCCTGCCCTTCCCTCCCAGGCCAGCTCTGAGCAAGGGTTCTGGAGCTGGTCAAAGGACTGTTTCAACTAACAGCTGGTGTTGGTGGGTTTTCCATTAGGGTGGGCAGTGGAGGAGTGCTCTGTTCTGCCATCCTGGGCACTGTGCTCTTGCCGTCTGCTTGTGGCATGTCAGGAGCAGCTGAAGTGGAGCCATCCCCGTGCCTGGCAGGGACGGCTTTAGGCAGGTGATGCCTGCCCATGGCACAGGCCAGAGCAGCTTTCTTTATTTTCTCAGTTGGATTTTTTGGGATGGGTTTGGATGGGAATGGCTGGAGAACTGTCATGGGGACTTGGCTGTGAGCTCCGTTGCTGCCTGGCAGCCTCTTTGAACCTCCTGCTCCACATCAGACTTGACCTGATGGAGGAGAGGAACAAGTTCTTGTGAGATTAGTGAAAACAGGGAGCCTGAGAGAAGCTAACACACCCTGATCCCTGCAGCCATGCAGGGGAGACACAATCACTGGTCCCTGTGCCTCATTGGGTGGGCAGCATTCCCCAGAGGAATGCTGCAGGGGGATGTGTTGCTAGGGGCCATGAGGGTGAATTTGTCGAAAATTGGGCTGTTGTTGGTTTTATTGCAGAGGGATCAGTTTGTCTTTTCAGGGTTGTTTAGATGTCTGGCTCCCATAGGCACTGGTGCCCCTTAAACTGTCCCTGCTCACTCTCCCATCCATCACTTTTCTCCTTCATGTGTGTCCTCCCTGCAGTGACGTCTGGGATCAGAGCTGGGTGCTCTCCTCTGCCAGATGTGCTGGACTCTGCTGATGGCAGATGGGGGCTATGCTGTGGAAATTCGGAGCCCGTTCCCATGGCCTGGAGTGCGCCACCCGCCTCCCTGGCTCCATGATGGCTGTGCTGTGTGTGGGGGCTTTGCGCAGGGAGCACGGCAGGATGCTCCGTGAGAAGAGCCGATGTTGCAGCTCTTCTTCCCCTCCTCTGTGCCTAAATCCCAAATTTGGGTAAAGGAGAGATATATATGCTTCCTAAATAGCGGAAGCTCTACTGTGTGTCTGCTGAAGCACCTCAGGGTCAAGCATGGTTTTGTTTAAAGAAAGCAACTAAAATAAACCCAGCGAGGGGCTCCCAGGAGGTCACTGTTCTCCTTCCCTCCCCAACCCAGCATGGATCCCCTCTTCCTGGAGGGTTTTCAGCAAGTTCACATTTTTTTCTCGCTGTTGTTGACAAAAATCCTGGCTGGTTGAGAAATATCTGTGCAGCAGCGCCAGTCCAGTCCCACGGGTCAAATCCTGCCCCTGCAAATCTGTGCCGGGAACAGTGGCTCATCTCAGGCTTCGGGAATGCTGCCGGGGGGACCAATGTCCTTGCAGGGCAACCCAGGCATGAGGCCATGAGCAAGCGCCTTGAATAGATGGATGGACAGATGGACACCACTGGCTCGAGGTGGATCTGATATTTTATCATTTGCTGGTTGGGCTCTGCAGCAGAAGCAAAGTGCTGGAAGTTCGTCAAGGGCTGAATTAAAGTTGCCTGGCAACCTCCATCCCGTCTCCTCTTCCCGCATCTCGCAGGATTTCCCACCCAAGGTCTGCCGCCTCCGGGAAAGAGGGGCCCAAAACGCATTGCGCTTGCAGCCAGGCCGGTGCCAGGCTTGTCTTCCATCACTGGATGGCTCCTTTCCCATAACTTAATGTCTGTTCCCACGCCTGGGAGCTCTCCCCATCTCATCTCCTGGGGCTGGTGCCTTTCCCCCCACCCGCACCCGGAATGAGTTGGGCTGTTTTGGCTGAACCTGAGGGCAATTTGTGCAGGTCCCCGGGGGGAGGTAAAACAGTGCAGGGCCAGTGGGAATGTGGCAGGGGGAGTGAGTGGTGGGGGAGCTGAGGGGGCTGCGGGGGCACGTGCCATGGTTGGCCCCAGTGAGTAAAGCTGAGTCAGCTACACGGGGCTTGGAGTGACTGGGCTGGGCTGCCATGAAAAAGCCAAGTGTAAATGGTATCTTCTGCTGCAGTCCCTGATGGGTGTTTTGTTAAGGCCGCTTTGCAACCCCATAACCTGTAGGAGACCTACTGGAAATGTCTGGCTCCCACTGGGAAGCCAGCAGTGCTTGCTTGTAGTAGTCTGTGATGCTAAGGGGAGCAGCCCATGAGAGGGGAGAAATGTTCAGCAGCCATTCTGGGAGCTTACTTGGGCTTTACTAGATCTTTGTGGAGCAACCACAAGCTGTTTAGGGAGTGGTGGGATGGGAAAGACTCTGATCTCACTCTGCAAATCTCTGTCCTGCCATCCGGAATGGGTGCTGAGGGTAAACCAGAGAGGTGCTGCTCCCACCCAGCATTTCCACTCTTTCTCCTGAGTTCCTTTGAAATTAAAAAGCTGGCATAATTTTTAGCTGTTTTGCCAAGGAAACAGCCATGGGGGTCCATAAGACCCCGTCTGAGGTTTCTCCACGTTTGCCAGCCCCACAGACAGTGCAGCTTCCCTGCACTGCAGCTTGCAGACTGCTTTTGCTCCTAGATTTTGCTGCCTTTTGACTTTGGGGGCCACGGGGCAGTGGGAAGGGGCCACCATGTGCTGCAGAAGCTCCTGGTGCAGTTGCTGTCGAGGCGTGTGGCAGCTTTGGCTGGTTTCTTTGGCCAGTTTCTTTGGTCAAATCCAGGTGAAATTCACTCATCAAAAGCTTTTTACTCCTCCGGAGACACTGGTCATGGGGTTTTTAAGGAGGTGCCGGCTGGGCCAGCCCGTTTGGGTGTGCTGTGCCGGCTGGCTGCCGGTGGGAGGCTGATGCCGGCACAGTCATGCTCACACAGCTTCCGTCGTGACCCAGTAAACCCAGTCAGACCTGACCGGGGCTCGCTCGCTCCCCTGCGCGCTCACCCACGCCGGCACGCCTCCGCCACCCCGCTGCTTTCCTGGTGTTCCCAAGGGACCAGCAAACCCACCTCATTGCTGAGAGATGGTGCCTGGGTCTGGCTCCATGCTGGGAGCTGCTGAATCCTGTAGAAGTACCGATAGCCAGCGGTAGGAGGGTGAGCTTTTGCCTCCATGGATGTTACACGCTGCGATTAGAGTGGCTGGTTCCAGGCTGGTGAGAGCTGAGGTCGGATTTCAGGTCCTATGTCGACCCCCGCTGTTCTGGGAAGTAGGTGAGGTGCCAAGGGGCTTGGGAGCTCACGGCTGGGGGTGGGCTGGGCTTTTCTGGGCAGTTTTTCTCTGAAACCCCTGGTTTCGTTTGAGCTGCTGCTGCTTTTCAGCCTCTCCCTCTCCGCTTTTTGTTTCTCTCCACTAGAAAAAAACTCTGTGGCTTTTCCATTTCCAGCTTTTCTTGATTTCCCATTGAAGTGCTGTACTTGAGCAACTCAGCTGCCCCCAGCCCCAGCAGTGTGTCCCATGGACCAAGACCTCCTTTGCTTCCTGCCTGGGCCCTTGGCTTCACCCTGAGCTTAGAACTTGCATCCTGACAAGAGGGAAATGATGGGTTTGGGGGTGTTTGGTGTGGGTGCAGCCCGGGGTGATGACCTGAGGGGAGCCAAAGATGGTTTCAGTTCCTTCTTGCTCTTTCTCCCCCACCCTAGGTATGAAAAATGAAAACTTGAAAATAAAAAAAATAGGGAAGCTTGGAACAGCCCTTCCCTTTGAGTAAAATATTAACTGGCTCTTACAACGTAACTGATTAAATGTTCTTTAGGACAAAGTTACATCTGATCTCGGGCAAAGGAGTCTTTGGAAATGGGTGTAGCTGCTTCTCTGAAAAAGCAGAGGAGTCCAGCCCTGGCAGCATGGGAGGCTGCTGCCCCCTGCCTGGCTAGGAATCCTGCACAGCCCCCCAGCTTAATTTACTATTTTTGTTTTCCTCCCCCTGTGCTGGCTCGGTGCTCTCAATGGTTAAATGTTAGCCGGGGCTGGCTCGCAGCACAGTGCTTGCCCTGCGATAAGCACCATCCCTGCCTCTCTGCCCAGCCCTGCTCCCAGCTCCAATCCCCACTGCGTCAGGAGCCAAGCAGCAGGCAAAGTTCAGGGCTTGTTTGTCCAGGGCAGATAGGGTGAGGACGCCTGGCAGCATGTAGGGTTGTTACTTGTTTATTAGAGATCATTGTTTGCCTTGTCATAAAAAGTTTCATACTCCCCTCTACCTTCCCATCCCAGGTCCAGCAGCTCTTGTGGCTTATGCGTAATTCCAGGCTCCTGTCCCTGTGTGGAGTCCTGAGGAAGGGTCCCTGCAGCTGCCAGAGTGGCCCTGCTCCCACTGGTGGAATGGAGAGGTGTCAGCGTAGGGCTGGCCAGTGGCTTTGGTGCTTCAGGTGTGACCCCACCGCTTGTTTTGCCCACAAAGCCTGGTGGGTTTGGCTCATGCTAGACATGATATCACCAAAGCAATTGCTTTCTCGTTGACCTCCATCTGCACTCACCTGCCTTGCATTGTCCTGCCAGGCCCATTGTTCATGGGCAGACCCTTGGTCTGGACAGGGCTTGTCCCAGAAACAGGAGTTACTTAGAGGGAGGGTGCTCTGGGATCTGCTCTCCATGGAGCTCAGTCCCACAGGCAGCACCCTGCCTGCACCCAGGGTGGGGTGCTCTTTGGGCACTCTGTGCTTGTCTGGTTCCTGGGGGGGCAGCGAGGTAACAGGGAGCAGGGGGACACATTTCCCGTCTGCCCCATTCCTGAAGTGCTCTGGAGCAGTGGCCAGTGCAGGTGTGAGGTCTGGGTCTGAACCCACTTTGATGCAAGCTGCAGAACTATGACTGAACCCACATGCAGCCCTTCGCTTCTCCTTTTTGGCCCCAAAGCTCTTCTCACTTTGGTTTCACATTAGTTTTACCTCCCCTTTACCCGAGACACAGCAAAGTATTTGCTTCAGGGAAATCGTCTGCACTGAGCATGTTTGAGCAGCTTCTCTACAGGGCCAGGTATTTGGTTTTTATATATATATATATATATATATATATTTATAAGCTCTAAGCAAACATAGAGGTGCTTGTTGCTTCTGAGGAGCTCTCTGTCTCAGAGATACACAGTTGTCTTTTAATGCCTGCAAGATGAACTGGTGGCTTTGCTCAGTGCAGCTGGGAGAGGTGGGGGCTTATTTGTGAAGAATCAAAAATGCATGAAAGTGAGAGCCAAAGTAGATGCTGAGCTTGGGATGAAAGAGAAACTGAAATCTCATTGAAAAACACTGGGGGGAAAAACTGTTTCCGCTTGAAAAGACTTGATGGAGATGCCAAATAGTTCCTGTATGGGTTTTTCTTCACCTTGCGTCTCTGCATGCCTGAAGCGTCCTTCCCCATGCCTCTGTCCTCGGGAGTCTCATTTCAGGAGGGGCAAAACTGGGGACAAGTATCTTGCATGGCAGGAGATGGCCAGCTGGGCTTTTGGGAAGGAAAGGAGACCTTGGGCTTCCCAGGACCCCTACTGCTGCCCATCCTGCTGCAGCCACTCTGGGGAGCAGGACTTGAAGTACCCAAGTGTACCAATGACCCACAGACAGGCTCGGCCCTGAGCCCCATTCTTTGCTTTTGGAGGGCAAACGTGCCTGCTGTTTGGGTGTGAAATGCAATGTGGGATGTGCCAAAGCATATCCTTCTGTCAGGGGGAGCTGTAAGAGCAGAAGTTTGGGAGCAAAGGAGGGAGTAGCCTGGAGGAGATCTGGAGAAAAATGAGTCTCTGAGCAGCTGACCCAAGCAGTCAGTAAGCGACTGCCCCCACTGTGACAGAGGGGAGGGAGGTCATCCTCAGGGGGATGCTGCAGGGGGTCCCTCCACTCCAACTCCCTTCCATGGCCTGTGCTGGCTGCAGGCTCCACGTCTTGTGCCATGCCTTTGTTTCCCCTTTGGCTAATGAGGGTTTGTTTTTCCCTGAAGCTGTCCCTGGTATGAGGCCGTGCCTGGTCAAGCATCCACGCGTCTGTGCAGCTGGCTGCTTCTCAAGCCAGCTTACTTGTGAGGTGCTGGGACAGCAAGAGTGTCTGACTTGGTGTTCTGTGTTTCAGGAGGGTTTGGTGGCCAGCCCAGGGAGCTGGAGAGCCTGTCCCGAGGATCAGCTGTGCCAACCTGCTGGCAGTGGCTGGGGCAGCTGCCCTTGCCACAAGAGCAGGAAGATGAATGGAGATACAGCACACGTCATGACGACTCTCATCATGGCAGTGGTGGCAGCGATGGGATACCCATCACGGCGGTCTGCCACTGACCTGGATGCCACTCCCAGGACAACAGTCACCTTTGATGGTAAGGGGATGTGAGTCCTGGTGGCAGCAGTGAGGTTTGGGATCTTGCTGGCACTGGCCTTGGTGCACCATGACTGCATCTAATCTTTGCCACCCTGCTGGAGTGGGGGGCTCAGCATGGAGTGGTGGCTGCAAGGGGTCCTCTGACCCCCTGTGCTCCAGAAATCGGAGCCCACATGGCTGTCTGGCATGGGGTGCCTCAAGTCATTTCCCCAAAAGCCAGAGGGGGGCAAGGACATGCAGGGAGCCAGCCTTGGCCAGCCCCTGTCCCTTCCCAGCAGCCCTTGGAGGGTGTCCTGAGCTGGGCATCACACCTGGGTTGGGCTCTTATGGCCCAAATAGTTGGAGCTTTCTTCCTGATTTTCTCTAATTGCCATTGGGCTTTTGACATCCAGCCTCTGTGTTGTCAGTGAGCTCAGAAGTGTCATTGTCCCTTGGGCATCCACACAACTTCATTGACCTCGTTAGTGAAGCTCAACTCAACAATAAATGGTGGGAGAGTTTCATTAGCAGCTGAGGTGCCCTTTTCTCTCCAGGCAATGCCTCCTTTTTTGGCGGGGGGTAGGAATTACCTTTGCAGCTGCCTCCAGGGTCCCAAGTCTCATGGGATTTTCTCTTCCTGCTGTGGGAGGGTCCAAGTCTTGTTTGGGGTCCCCGTGGCCAGGGCTGAGTCCCACCTCACAATTCTCAGCACCTCAAATTGGGTGGTTTCTCTGGTTTGGTTGGCAGGAGTGCCCAGCCTCACTGCAGAAGCCCTCCTCTTGCATGGCAGTTTTGGTTCAGGTTTTTTTATCCTTAACTTTGGGCTGGCTGGGCTCAGTTCAGAGCTGGAGTCGCTGCTGGGATGTTTTTGCTTCCTTCAGCAATTCCCTGAACACCATGGCAGGTTCATGCTGGGCATGGATATCGCAGCTCCCACCCCTGAGCTGTGCTTTAATTAGTGGGGAGAAATTTCTGCAGTAAGCTTGAGCCCAATTAGTTCCTTCTGCCTCCTACCAAGCCTCCTCTCTTCCTTCCCTCCTGCTGTAACTGCTGGCACCGAGCACTGTCTACCTGATAACTTCAGCGGGTGCCTTCCTGCCCACTTCCAGCTCCGTCCTCTTGTCTTTTCCCAGTGGCTTGCGCCGTGCCTGCCCCGGGGTCCCCCCTCAGACCCCTGTTCCCTTTGCAGAGCTGTCGGGTGTCCGGCGCTTCAACGCACACACCCTCAACTACAGCACCCTGCTGCTGGAGGACGACCGGGGCATCCTCTACGTGGGCGCCAGGGGAGCCATCTTCGCCCTCAACTCCAGTGACGTGGCCGACGGCTCCCACCGCACGGTGAGCCCGGCCTCTGCCTGCTGCTGGCTGGTTGTCCTCTCCTGTCCCACGCTGCCCGATCCCTGTCTGAATCATGGCCACTCTATCCCTGCTCATCCTCCCGCTCCCCATCTCAGGTCTTGCCTGAAGGGGATGTCTCCAGGTCTGCCCCCAGATCTCCTGTGGACTCCTGGTGCTTCTCCCCAGCCAGGCAGTGTGGGAACAGTGGTGGGAGACATCCCCAAGCGCAGAGCTGCCTGCTTCAGGGATACCCCAGCAGAACGAGGGGCAGGGGGAAAACTACACCCCTTTGCTCCCCCAGGGAGGGACACCCCAAAATCCTCCAGGCTCCTACAGGTGCTCTGGGGTGTCTGCCCACCGGCTGGGGGGTGGGACCACTCTCAACCTGGGCTGGTTGGATGTGTGCAGTGTCATCTTGTGCTCTGAGGAACTGTACCCTCTCTAAATAAAAGAGGATTTTATCATTTCTGATGGCTCTGATAGAGGCTGGAGCCTGCAGAGACAGGGCACCACACAGCAATGGGGATCACACAATAGCAGACTCTCTTCCCCTTGTAGATCCACTGGGAAGCCTCCCCAGAGAAGCAGATGGACTGCCAGCAGAAGGGCAAAAACAACAAGGTAGAGCCAGTGGGTGGGTGCTGGGGGGGCTGCTGTTGCTTTCCCTGGCTTGTAATGCCTGTGCTCCCCCTCCACAGACCGAGTGCTTCAACCACGTGCGGTTTCTGCAGCGTCTGAACAGCACCCACCTCTACGCCTGCGGGACCTACGCCTTCCACCCGCTCTGTGCTGCCATCGTGAGTACTGCTCAGCCCCACAGCTGTCACCTGTCCCCTGCCATGTCACCCTGGAGAGGTGTAGGCCCCTGTCCTTTCCTACTATGTCATTCCGCAGCCCCACTCCCTTTCTGCCCCTGTCCCAGCCCCTCCCTGGCTCCTGGGGGAGGCAAGTGATCCCCAGGCTAGCCTGAGTAGGTTTGAGGACCCGGCCACCACAATGCAGATGCCCAAAGTCCCCACCTTGGCACTGAGGTTGGACTCTCACCCCATAATGAGAGAGCTGGGGGTGGATTGGTGCCATGGAGGGCACACGTGGGCTCAGCAGGATGGGCTGTGCCAGCCCTGGAGCTGGCTGATCCCCAGCACCTGCTATTGCGGGGTCTCTCCTCAAAGCAGGGGCTGCAGAATGGCCGATAGCCAGTCATAAGTGTGCCCAGGAAGGGTGACAGTGGTGGGGCTGACTCAGAAGCCCCTCCCGAGGGATTTTCTGGGCCAGGCTGGGAATTCCCACATGGCTGTGACTCAGGGCAGAGTGTCCAAGAGCGGCCTTGTTCACTGGCAGTGGGACCTTGACCCCCTTTCAGTAGCTCCTTGAGTCAGTGGAGACTTAATTGCCCTTTGTCCACCTCCCTCCCTGAGCTGGGGGAGAAAGGGGCCTGGGGCCATGTCCTCAGCGTGTTCAGGGAGCCCTGGAGAGGCCATGCTTGTTCCCATGGCTGTGCTGCTGGTCCGGTTTGGCCATCACACATACTGGAAATCAGGTGGAGGAGCTGCCAAGCTGGAAGGGCCCCATCATTATTTGACATGCTTTGAACTGCAAACCCCAAAGAAAATAACTCCTGCCATGACAGGGACAGCACCTGGGGGAGCCCAGCCCGTCTAAGCAACGTCTGCCAGCCAGGCATAGCCTGGGAACATTGGCTGCGCTGACTGGCTCATGCCCAGTGCCCACGTGATGCCAAAGTGGGATGCTGGGGCTCCCCTTCCCTGCAGAGCCCTCTCCCTGCTGTTGGCTGGAGGCTCTGGCTGTTCATGTGGTTTCTGACCAGGTGGAGGGGGCGGGGGGCGTTTGTCTTGCCTGGACAAGGGCACAACTGTGGGCATTGCTTTGTCCCTGCTAGCAGCCTCTGCAAAGAGCATGAGGCTGGCAGGTGAGGTGGGTCTGTCCCCTCCTGTTTAACCACGTTCCCTTTCCCCCCAAGGATGCCAACAGGTTCATGCTGCCATCCCACTTTGAGGAAGGCAAGGAGAAGTGCCCATATGACCCTGCCCGTGGCTACACCGGCCTCATTGTGGGTAAGTGGCACCTTTCCAGGGCTGGAGGGGACATGTGGGATGCAAACAAATCCTGGCCCCATCCCCAGCACCCCTACAGGTGGTGCCAGCCAGGTAGGCCCTGCGTGCAGCAGCCTTACCAAGCCAGGACTTGATCCTCCTCTGCCTCATCTGCCTGGGGCATGGGGATGCTGGTGGCCTATGGGGCTGTCCCCAGGGTGCAGGGCCATGCTGATGGGTACCTGCCCTGCTCAGATGGCGGTTTGTACACGGCCACGCGCTACGAGTTTCGGAGCCTCCCTGACATTCGGAGGAACCTGCACCAGCGACCGCTGAAGACAGAGGAGTCCCCACTGCACTGGCTAAATGGTGAGATGTCCATGTCCCCCTCAGTCCTGTAACCAGCATCATGGGCTGTGGGATGCTTTGGAGCGCGTGGAGCAGAGGTGGGGAGTGGTCCTGGAGTCCTGTGTGGTTTGCAGTGAGAGGAAATCGAGGCAGGGAGGGATTCCCCATCCTGTGGTTGGTCCCCAATCTCCACTTCTTGTTCCGTGTCCCCAGATGCCGAGTTCGTGGCATCTGTGCTGGTCCGGGAGAGCAGGGACAGCCCTGTAGGTGATGATGACAAAATCTACTACTTCTTCACGGAGAGGGCGGGAGAGGAGACCACATCCTTCTTTGACAAGAGTCATGTGGCCCGAGTGGCTCGGGTTGCCCGTGTCTGCAAGGTAGGCATGTTCCCAGCCACAGGGAGCCAAGCACTACTCCTCTTGGTGCAGGGGCAGCATGCCTCCATCTGGGGGGAAACTGAGGCATGGGTAGAGGGGAATGCACCCCCATCACCAGCCTGTGCAAAAATGCTCCCCGCACCCTCCCAGAGTGATGTGGGGGGGAAGAAGATCCTTCAGCGCAAGTGGACATCCTTCATGAAAGCGCGCCTGGTCTGCTACATCCCCTACTACGAGGTGCTGCGGAGCGTCTGCAGCCTGGATGGAGGTGGCTGGGCCAGCACTGTCTTCTATGCTGCCTTCACACTCTCAGCACAGTGGTGAGTGGAGCAGCAGCCAAAACAACTGGGGCTACAAATCTACAGCATGGGGGGGGAACCAGAGATGCTTGAGGGCATACACAGGCATGTGCTGCACACCTGTGGGTGCATTAGTTGGGAGCAGCCATGTGTCTCTCCAGACTCAAGTGAGGTTCTGCCCCTCAGGAGGACCATGGAGGCCTCGGCTGTGTGCCGCTACAGCATCTCAGCAGTGCAGCGTGCCTTTGAGGGCCCCTACATGGAGTACCAGGACTCGACTCGCAAGTGGGCCCGCTACGATGGTGCAGTGCCCGAGCCCCGGCCGGGCTCTGTGAGTGCCTGGGGGTGCAGAGCAGGGGAGGCACGGGGCAGCCACATTCCCCTCTGACCCCTGTCTCCCCTGAGCAGTGCATCACGGACCACTCCCGCAGGAAGGGCTACAACTCCTCGCAGGACTTGCCCAACAGCGTCCTGGACTTTGTCAAGCTGCACCCGCTCATGTTTGAGGAGGTGAAGCCGGCTGGCGGGGAGCCGCTCCTGGTGAAGAAGAGCGTGGCGTACAGCCGGCTGGCCGTGGACAGAGTGCAGGCCCTGGACGGCCGCTCCTACGATGTGCTCTTCATGGGGACAGGTGAGTGTGGGGTAAGTTTGCCAGGTCTGTGCTGGACAGGGGGCACACCACACATTCCCTCCTGAACCCCCTGCTCTGCTCTCCAGGAGACGGCTGGATTCACAAGGCTGTGGTGGTGGGCTCTGGCATCCACATCGTGGAGGAGGTGCAGGTGTTTAGGGACCTGCAGCCCGTGGAGAGCCTGGTGATCTCTCACGCCCAGGTGAGGGAGAAGTAGGGGGACATCACACATGGGGCATGCTTGTGCTGTGAAGCTGCCATTGGGCTCTTTGGGGGGGTGGGGGGATGTGACTCCTGGGTCAGCCCAGCTTGGGATATGTGCTGGAGTGCAGCAGGGCAGCCTGGCCTCTTTGCCAGCTGCACCCATCGTCACTGACTGTGACCTGGGGGCCCTCTCGTGCATCCCCATCAAGGGAGAGCTGTGCTGGGGGGATCTCTGGGCACCATGGGGCACCCCATAGCCCAGCAGCATCATGCCAGATCAATGCTGAGCCAGTCTTTTCCCCATCAGAGAAGCCTGTATGTGGGGGCAGCCAGCGGGATCGTGCAGGTGCCCCTGGCCACCTGTGCCAGGTACACCTCCTGCTACGACTGCATCCTTGCCCGGGACCCCTACTGTGCCTGGGATGGCAGGGCCTGCCGTGCTACCGCCACCACGGACAGGTAGGGATGGGTGCCTGTCCCCAGCTGGGTCCCCACAAGCCTTCCACCTGCCCCATCCTATGCTACTGTGCATCACCCCATGGCACAGTCGCCCCAGAGCCACCCCCAAAGGTCTGGCTAGTGTCTGGCGGTAGGTCTCCTGGTGGCCATGACCTCGTAAAGGGTGGGCTCAGCCAAGGCTGTATGGCTGAAGCTCCCCCTGCCTTGCAGCACAGGGCTGGTGCAGGATATTCAGAGTGGCAACAAGGGATGCCGGAGCATCTCTGGGCGGGGTGAGTCTGCCACCCCTTGGGACCATGGGGATGCTGGTGTCCAGCGTCCCTTAGGGTGGCCAGGACAGGTGTGAGGTGGTGTGTGTCCCCACAGGCTCCCTGCCATGGAGGAACCGGACAGTGCTGCAGGGGGACGATGTGCTGCTACCCTGCGACCAGCGCTCCAACCTGGCCCGAGCCGTGTGGCTGCTGAATGGCAGTGAGGTGCTGGGCATGGGGCAGGACCGGCTGCGCGTGGGGGTGGATGGGCTGCTGGTGACAGACACGCTGCCCCAGCACAGTGGCGAGTACCGCTGCTACGGGGAGGAGCGGGGTCTCCAGACACTACTGGCTGCCTACAGCCTCACTGTGCTGCCCGAGATACTCCGCAGCCCTACGGCTGCCACCCCACCCCACGCTGCCAGCCAGGCAGCCAACGACATGAAGGTGGCTTACATCTCTGCCATTGTCACCTTGGTGGTGCTCTGCGCCGTGCTCAGCACTGTCCTCCTCTACATGTCCTGCCTGGAGAAGCGCAAGGGCAAGTACGTGCTGGGGGAGCCACGGCCATCCAGCGTGGAGCTGCAGACCGTCTCAGCCAACTGCCTGCGCAAGGGCCACCGGGAGGAGGAGGAGGAGGAAGAGCTCACCTACCCTGATGGCTGCCTGCGGATCATCCCTGGTGAGGCGCCCACGGCTGCCACTTCCCCAGTCAAGGAGCTGCCGGTTGCCGTGCCCCCGCTGCCGCCCCCGCTGCCGGCTGAGCTCACCAACGGCATGGGGGCTCTGCCCAACGTCCTCCGCAAGATGAACGGCAACAGCTACATGCTGCTACAGCAGCAGGAGGAGCCTCTGGTCTCCCCACTCTACAGTGCATCCTTCACTGAGGAGCTCAGCAAGATTCTGGAGAAGCGGAAACACACGCAGCTGGTGGAGAAGCTGGACGAGAGCTCCGTGTAGGGGCTGGGGAGGGGGGTTCTGCCAGCGGAACCCTCCTCCCCTTCAGCCCCTTCTCCCACCCCTTTGCCAGCAGTGTTACAAGACTCAGGCGAAACTACCTCCTGGATGGCAGAGCCGGGCCGAGCCCGGGCTCAGCCGTTCCTTTGGCTTTTACTCACTTTTGAGACTTGCTGTACAGAAAAAAAAAAAGAAATAAGCATCTATTTAAATTTAGAAGCTCTATTTATGTATAAAAACCCACTGATGGTGGCCACAAGCTGGGGATAGGAGCTGGCACCTGGCTGAAAATGGACACCGGGGGGAGGGCGAGTTTCTGTCTCTTCATCCAGGCATGAAAGAGACAGTGTCATGGACGTGTGGACTCGGCTGGCCCTGCTGGGTGTCCCTCGGCACATGGGAGCCGGACAGCTGCTGAGAGGTGGGTGAGGAGCAGGGAGGGGAGCTGGGGGCTGACGCACTGTGCCTGTGCCTCTTGCAGGGTGCAGGACCCCTTCCCGGCATGGGGCTGGTGGGTTTCTCCTGCTGCCCGCTCTCAGGCAGGAGAGGGGCAGCGGACACATCTCACATTGTGGGGACTGGCCTCGGTGGCTGCCAGCCTCTGCCCTCTCTCCCACGTCTGCCCCCCAGGGTTTCCTCTCTGGGAGAGGATGGTTTGGCAAGGAACAGAAACATGTCGAGGAGCTCACTACCCGAATGCATTGGAGCAGCTGGTGAAGGGGTGTGTGCCCCCTGCAAAGAGGCCACAGGTGAAATATCTGGCTGGATGCCCTGGGGAGGTGGCATCCCCAGGCCCTCTGATCCTGACAGGGCTCTGCCCCCTCTCCCCAGGGCGCTGGATGCAGCAGCAGGCAGCAAGATGCACTAGCAGCAGGACTGGCAGCCACCACAGTGCCCTACAGCATGACAAGGGACCAGCGCAGCACTCACATCCCCTTGATGTCCGCAGTGGCCCTGTAGCCCTAAGCAAGTGTTTCTGCCCTCCTGTGTGGTGCCGTTGGAGAACTGGGGTTCGAGCACAGCCCTGTCACCTGTGAGACAATCCATGGGTGGGGAAATGTCCTCATACAGTGAGGAAGAAGAGCCCTGGACAAGGGTCTGCTGGTCTGCCTCCTTCTGGAGCATCCTCCTCTTCATGGCACTCTCCAGGTCCCTAAATTCCCCCAGCTATTTCTGCTCCTGCCACCTCCTGGGGGAACCTGAGAGACTGGTGACAAAAACATTTCATATGGTGACACAGGAGAAGCTGTGGAAGGACAGACTTGCTGGGGTGTGTGTCCTCCCATGTGTTCCTTGCTGGCACCTCCATGATCAGGACATTGCCAGCTCAGCCCTGCAGGGGAGACAAGAAGGGAGTGGCAGCCCCTGGGGTCCCTCATGGGCTACAGCCCAGGCCTCCTATTTCAGGAGAGCGATGCTTAATGGAAAAGGCAAGAGTTGCACACCTGGCTTCTCCCATCCTGCCCCCACCGTTTTTGCTGCAAGAAGGGGACATGAGCCACCGCCAAGGACCACCCCCACCCTCCAAGGAGGGGTATCACCCTGTGTCTGACACCCCTTGTGCACAGCTCCACATCCCCTTGGCAATAAACATGGCTCTGTCTGGACATGGTGTGGCGGTGTCTCTCTGCAGGCAAGAGAGATGGATGCAGACGCATGGGGTTGTGGGTGGAAGAGGCTTTATTGGGGCTGCAGGCGTGGGCCCTGGACAGTGAGGATGGAGGGTTTGTTGGTGAGGGGGTGCCACTGGCCCTGGACACTGGGATTGTCGGTGTGGAAGGGCTTGCGGATGCGGATGATATCCAGGCCGGACTGGTTGGCCAGCTTGGTGACCAG
Organism: Neopelma chrysocephalum; assembly: GCF_003984885.1. Classification (NCBI taxonomy): domain Eukaryota; kingdom Metazoa; phylum Chordata; class Aves; order Passeriformes; family Pipridae; genus Neopelma; species Neopelma chrysocephalum. The sequence continues at coordinate 881,960 of NW_020926031.1, forward strand.
CTGCACGATCTCCTCACTTGTCTTGCTGGCGATGAGCTCCTCCCGGACTGTCCCATTCACTGCAGCAGAGCAAGGGGGTCAGGCCAGGATCCCCCCACTCCACAGGCCTCCGGGGGGCAGCTGCTGATCCCCCATCCCACAGCAGCTGCCTCAGCACCATCTGCGCCAGGCAGAGGTTGTGCAGAGCCAGGGCATGGCAGGGACAGCCCCATCCCCATTCTCTCCCCGTGTCCCCCAGCACTCACAGTACTCAGCCCGCACCAGCGGGGCCGTGCCCGAGCGGGGGCTCACGTAGAGAACAACATCGGGGTGCTGCCGAGCAAAGTCCTGCGCCGCCTCCTCTACGAATTGCCTGGGGAACATGGGGACCGTGAGCCCCAGCCAGGCCAGAGATGGGGAAGGGTTGTAGCCCCCACCCCAGGGCGAAGGTCACAGGTGGGGTCACCCTCCCCATACCCTGCCCACGGGAGGGGTCACAGTGCAGAAGTTGGGGTGATGCCCCCTGTGCCAGGGCGGAGCTCAGGGGTCACCGGTGCCGCCTTCCAGCTCCAGTCCCAGTCCCGTCTCGCAGGAGGTTCGGGGTCCCACTCCGCCGCTCCACTGTCGTCATGGGGCTGCAGCCCCGTGCCCTCCCCACGCTGGCAGGGCAGGGGGAAGACACCCCTCCCTCAGTTAAGGGGCTACCCGGCTCCCCACTCCCAACCCGGGAAGGCGGATGGGCGCCTCCGGCGGTACCTGGCGCCGCGGGCGTCGGCTGCGGTGGGGCTGAAGAGGAACTGCAGGCGCTGGAGCTGCCGCACGTACCGACCCACGCCGTTGTGCAGGACGGCGGTGAGGAACCGGCTGGGCGACCCGCGGCCCGTCATGATGGCTCCGCGCTCACCCGGAGCCGGAACCGCCGGAGGGGCGGGATCAGGAACAGCCGCCCCCGCCCCGCCGGGAAGTGACGCTGGGGGAGCGGGATCAGGAATGGCGGTGTCCGTGTGGCCCCACGTGGGGGCGGCGGCCTGAGCGGCTCTGCGGGGCCGGGGGCCGCGGGGTAGCCGCCCATGCGGAGCGGCAGCGGCGCGGGAGGGTGCGGGGGCGGTCAGGATGGCGCTGGTGCCCCTGCGGCCCGGCAGAGCCGCCGGCCGCCTCCTGCCGGTGTTCTGCGGGGGGACCAGGAGCAAGGGAGCCTCGCTGAGCCCTGGGGTGCCGGGCCGCCTCGGCCAGCGGCGCTACAAGAAGGACGTGCTGCCCTCCCCCGAGGGACCTGCGCCCTCCGTCTCCATCACCGAGATCCGGCAGTACCTGCGGGCTCACGACATCCCTTTCCACGACGGGTACAGCTGCCTGCACACCCCCAGCCTCTTCACCGCCGGCCACGCGGATCAGCCGCCGCAGACAGCCGGCAGTGCCCCGTACACGCTTTTCATTGACAAGACCACGGGCAGCTTCCTGTGCACGGCCACCCTGGCCGAGGGCACCTGGCAGGACTTCCAGGCCAACGTGGAGCTGCGGCACCATGGTATTCCCCCCGCCAGCTCGGAGGAGATGGAGGAGGACATGCGTCAGGCTAGCGAAGATGCCCGCTGCATCTGGGACCGGGCTCTGCCGCTCTGGGAGCTGCTGGATGAGGAGGAGACCAACAAGACCAAGGCCATGTTTGGTATCTCCCTGGTGTCAAATGCCACCCTGAAACGCTTCGGGGTGCGTTATCTGAGGACTGCCAAGTCCCTGGTCTTCCCCTGGTTCAGCCCCCGCAATGCAACCCTGAAGGGCCTGAAGCTTGTGAGGGTGGAGAAAAAGGGGAACACAATATCTTACCTGGAAGAGACTTTACCCCGCATCGATTCCTATCACAATCTTTTTGGGCTGCCCCTGATCGGCTGCCGAGACACAGAGCTGGTCTTAACTGGGTGGGAGCTGGATGCTCTGGCCCTGCACCAAGCTGCAGGGGTGGCCAGCCTGGCCCTGCCACGGGGGACCACCTGCCTGCCTCCCACCCTCCTCCCCTACCTGGAGCAGTTCAAGCGCATCACCCTGTGGCTCGGTGAGGACCTGCGCTCCTGGGAAGCTGCCAAGCTCTTTGCCCGCAAGCTGAGCCTCAAGCGCTGCTCCCTGGTGCGCCCTGGGAACCTGCAGCCCCGGCCCTTGGAGGCTCTGAACCAGGGCCTGAACTTCACCAAGATCCTGCGTGCTGCCCTGCCCGCCAGCCACAAATCCATCATCTCCTTCCGGCAGCTGCGTGAGGAAGTGTTTGGGGAGCTAGCCAACACCGAGCAGGTGGCTGGCATCAAGTGGGCGCGCTTCCCTGAGCTCAACAAGCTCCTCAAAGGGCACCGCAAAGGGGAGCTTACCGTCTTCACAGGTAGGGGGCACAATGGCTGGTGAACAAGGGGAGCAGAAGGCTCTTTGGTGGCTTCACCCTTCTGGGGTTGAAGCCTCATGCGTCTTCCAAGTCTCTCTGCTCTTGGGTTTGGCTGAGCCTGTCTCACAGGAGTGTGAGAGGCTGGGGTGCATTCCTCAGTGTGGTGGGACTGGGCATGCCAATGTGGTGATGGGCTCCCTGCCTGGGGCAGCATAGGAAGTCCTGGACTGTCCCTTACGCCTGCTCCCGCCTACCACCTCCTGTCTGAGCCCTCCCTGTGCCCACCCCACCGGCTGCCCAGCCCTTCCCAGGGACCCACAGGCTGTGGGAGGCAATGCCCATGCACCCAGGCATGCAGTGTGGCATAAGACATTGTTTATTTATGGTGTGAGTACTGTGGACGGGCGTCTCTTATCCCACTCTGGTGCTTCCACCTCTCAACAGCCTGCCAGCACATTCAGGATGGGTAGGATCATCTCCCCAGCTAATTCCTCCTGTTCCTGTTCTTGCGCCAGGCCCAACGGGCAGTGGGAAGACCACCTTTATCAGTGAGTACGCGCTGGACCTGTGCATGCAGGGAGTGTGCACGCTGTGGGGCAGCTTTGAGATCAACAACGTCCGCCTAGCCAAGATCATGCTGACGCAGTTTGCGGGTCGGCGCCTGGAGGACCAGCTGGAGCTGTATGATGAGTGGGCCGATCGCTTTGAGGACCTCCCGCTCTACTTCATGACCTTCCATGGCCAGCAGAACATCAAGTATGGTCCTGCACTTCCATCCCCAGTGGCATTTACCCCTCACGGCATGTGCTGCAGGGCCTTTGGGAACTGGGGCTCTTCCCCCTTCAGTGAGTCACAGATTTGGGGCTGGCAGGAGGCATGTTGGGACTGTTCAAGTCCTGGAGTTGGCATGTGGGGACCTTATGGCTCAATCAGCTGCATTCCTCCTTTTGTGGGGACTGTCACAGCCTCCCTCTGGGGTGGGGGTGAAGGAAGGGGATGTGTCCCTGTGCTAGGACGTGACCCTCCACACCCTGCTCGCCTGGCAGCACTGTCCTTTGCTGAAGAGGTAGGACAGGCACCTCCAGCTCCTTCTATTCATCAGGTGCTGCGGCACCTGCACACATCCCCATGTGCTCTTAGGGTCCCTGTGGGCTGGGGGGATTGCAGGGCAGTGGGCAGGGGCTGTGTGGGCAGCAGCTGGGTCCTCCTGATCCCAACTGCCTTTACTTGTGTGGATGGAGCTGTACCTGTCCTGCAATGGGGAAGATGCAGAGGTGGGATGGGCTCAGTGCTCATCAGGACCCAGCCTGGTACCTCCCAGCTCTGTTTCTCTGTGTCTTTGTGCCTGGCTCAGCATCCCTATCCCCATCTCTGCTAATCCCTGGGGCTGATCCTGGTCTCCCCTGTCCAGGACGGTGATTGACACCATGCAGCATGCCGTCTACATGTACGACATCACCCACGTGATCATCGACAACCTCCAGTTCATGATGGGACAGGACCACCTCTCTGTGGACAGGTAGCCCTTCTCCAGTCTGACCTCTCATTCCTCTGCCACCCTCACTGCTGGAGCTGTCCCTGTCAGGTGTCATGATAGGGGCTGGGGACCCACTCAGGGTGTTTCCTTTACTACTGTCTGGCCACTCTGTTTCTTTAAAGGGTGATCACTGCCCTAGGGAGGAAGAGATGGGAAGGGATGAGCAGGTTACCAGTCATCCCTGCTGTGCCACATCCCTTTGCCTATGTGGGCTCGGCTGTCTCACAGAGAGTGATCCCACATTCCTGGGTGCTTCCTGCTGTGGGGATGAGGACCTTGCTGCACCCCGCCACCAAGCAGTGCCAGCCCCTAACCCTGTTCTTGCTGCTGTGGCAGGCTCATTGCCCAGGACTACGTTGTTGGTGCCTTCCGCAAGTTTGCCACGGACAACAACTGCCACATCACCCTGGTCATCCATCCCCGCAAGGAGGATGACGAGAAGGAGCTGCAGACAGCCTCCATCTTTGGCTCTGCCAAGGTAAACTGGGCCAGCGTGTTCCCAGGAGGGGCTGGGATACTTTGGGCAGTTGTTCCCGGCTTCCGTCAACATCCTGAGTCATCACTGGGGACTTGAAAAGAACTGAAAGGGATGGGATGTCCCCAGGAGTCCTCATGCAGACAGGGAGCAAACCCATTGCCAGCTAAAGCTCTGTTGGGGCTTTAGGTGGAGTTAATTAATAGTCATTGACTGTGAGTGGGATGTACTAGAAGATAATTAAAGGAGGCAGGGAGGGTGCAGGGATGAGCTCTCTGAGTACTCTGGTCTCTTCTGTGATGCTGAACAACCTGCAGTGGTGGGCAGGACGTGCTGTCTGTGCATGGCCCTCCTGTGTTCCCATTTCCCCAAGATGTCCTGTGGCTTCAGCTCAAGCCTGTCTGCCTTGTGGGTCACTGGGATGTCCCAGGGGAACACAAGGGGTTGATTTTGGGGAAGTGCTGGAGTTGCTGTGGCCTGGAGTACCCCATAACAGGGCTTGAAGGAGCTGGGCAGGCTGTCTGTGAGCAACTCTGAGCCCTGTGATTCTGGCTGTATCCCTGGCACTCTCCTGGAGATGTTTTTTTCTCCCCAGGCCAGCCAGGAGGCCGACAACGTCCTCATCCTGCAGGAGCGTAAGCTGACGTCAGGGCCAGGGAAGCGCTTCCTGCAGGTGTCCAAGAATCGCTTTGATGGGGATGTGGGCATCTTCCCTCTGGAGTTCAGCAAGGCCTCACTCACTTTCTCGTCCTCCAAAAGCAAGTCCAGGCTGAAGAAGGTGAAGGAGGAGAAGGAGCTTTTAGCCAAGAAAGCTCTGGAGGGAGGCGTAGGAGCCTCCAAGAAGCCATGAGCCCATCAGGTCTCGTCCTCTGTTTGTCTGGAGGGATGGGGACTAGTGCTGGCAGCACAGGGCTGGAGTATGCCAGCTCCTCTCCCTGGGAGCAGCAGCCACGTGCCACTGTGGCCCCTCTTCCTGCATGAACCAACCTCTTGGCCACCAGCACAGTGTCTCTGAGTACCACTGTGAGAGGAGGAGTGGGCTAATCCTAGAAAAGAGTGACCTGGGGAAGGTGCTTTGACAAACACTGGCTGCTCCATACTGGTGCTAAGTGCTGGGAGCATGGTGGGAATGGAGTCAGCCTAGGCTGGATGATGGTGGACATCACCTGTGGCCCAGGGACTTGGGTATCTCTGGACTTGTGAAAGTCATTACATTGTGGCTAAAATGGAGCCGAAATCATGAGTTGTTGCTAAGTGGGAGGGACTGAGGGGGGCAACTGTAGAGGGACACGTGCTGGAAAAACCTCCATCATGAGTGGGGTCTGAGGGCTCAGTCCTGGCTGGGATGGAGTCAGTGAGGGAAAGATGGTGAAGTGTGGGAGATTGTGGATGGCTCATGCCCTGGAATTGTGTGCTCTTGGTGGGACATGGTGGGAGTGGGTGCGATGTGGCGCTCTCCAGCTCTGCCCCCTCGGATGGCACCTGACCTGGCTCCCTTTGCTCAGGGTCTCCCAAGCCCCATTCTCCGGGCATCACCAGCAATAAAACCTTGCAGGGAGCAGCCCTGCCTTGCTCTGCTGCACTGGGGGAGCTGCCACCCCCCTGCCCTCTGGGCCGCAGGCAGCAAATACTGTGACCTGGCCAGTCCTTGCCTTGGTAGGATGAGTCCACAGCTGGATCTTGGTCTAATCCCTTCAATTTTTTTTCCCCTTCCTATTTTTATTAAAGAATAAATGTGAGTGCCTTTTCTGTCTCTGTGAGTGGAGGACCCTGGGGCTGGGAGGGGTACCCTGGGCAGGGGATGCCCCCCCGAGGACATCACCGCTGCACCCAGCATCCTGCCCCGGCTCTTGCACACAGGTTATTAGCAGCCTCCACGCTGGGCATAGTTTTAACCTGAGCCATAATGAGGGGCTGGAGCAGGCAGGCGGTACACACCCAGCCCCGGGTTTCCGGGGTGCACCTGCTCTCCCAGAGAGCACCCCTGGGTGCTGTCAGTGCAGGTGTGAACACCTGCAGGGCAGGCTGGGGGCAATGGTGGAGGATGGTCCTGGGGAAGTGGAGGTAAGACGGGAGAGCAGAGCTGGGTCAGGATTTGCATGGCAGTGTGGAGTGCGGGGTGTGTGTGGGTGTCCCTCCTCAACCCAAGGGCCCCCTCCAGCTCACTGGCCCCCTTTCTCCAGTCTTACTCAAGTCAGATGTCATGGGGCTCTGAAGTGGAAGTGAGGCAGTGGGGTAGCCCAGGACCCCCATCTCCCACCCATCCCTCCTTGGGGCTGGGAGTGGATGGAGGAGCTGAGCCTGTGGGGGGACCCTGAATGACTCTGGGCTCCAGAGGACAGGTGGGCACCCAGGACTCCCTGGGGTGAGTGAGTTGGTGAGGGTTTATTTCATTCTCATTTTTCTCCCAGTTTGGGTCTCTCCGAAAGGTTGGGGGGTGGCATTACCTTTAACATCTCATGGAGAGAGGGGGTGCGATGTCAAGTGGGGCAGAGCCCCCCACCCCCCTTAGCAGAGTGCTGAGCTCACCGAATAATTGGGGAAGAGTGAGAGGGGCATAAGCTCAAGGGTGACCTTCACCCCAAAGGCCTGGGGGTGCTTTGGAGGTGAAGAGCCCCGACTTGGGGGGCTTGGCTAGGGCAAAGGAGCAGATGAGCTCTGGGAATACCCCGGAACGGACGTGACTGGGGATGTCGCGGGGGAGGGTGGCCCTCGCGGGGGGTGCCCCACATACCCCACATACCCCACTGTCCCCTCGGCCCCTTCCCGCGGGGGGCGGGGCCTCGCCGGGGGGGCGGGGCCTGGCGAGGGGCGGGCCCGCGGCGGGGCGGGGCCTGTGCGGGGCGGGGCCGGGGGGACAGTGGGGTATGTGGGGTATGTGGGGCACCCCCCGCGAGGGC
>NW_020926031.1:889621-996029 GCF_003984885.1 Neopelma chrysocephalum
TCGGGGAGTTGGGTTGGAGGGCACTTCGAGGGGAGCTGCCGGGACTTGGGGTCTTGTGGGGCCGGGCCCCCCGGGGCCGATTTGGAGGGGTCCGGGGCGCTCTGAGGGGCTGCGGGGGCGGTGGCGGCCCTGGAGCGCCGTGAGGTGCTTTGGGGGTGTTTCAGGGGCACATGGGGAGCCCTGCGAGTGCAGAGGCCCAGAGGCTTTTTGGGGCAGTTGAGGGATTCTCGGGGCACTTTGGGGGTGCTTTAGGGGTGAGCCGTGGGGCAGTGCAGGCCCAGGCGCGCTGGGGGGCACTTTGGGGGTCTTTTGCAGCACTTTTGGGGTGGTTTAGGAGCGCTTCGGGGAGGTGTGGGGCAGCAGAGGCCCGGGAGTGCCGTGGAGCATTTTGGGGTGTCGTGAAACTTTGGGGACGGTTTAGGGCACTCTGGGGGAGCTGTGGGGCATCGTGGCTCACGGGCGCCATAGGGCGGTTCGGGGTGCTGTGGGGTTGGGGTGTGTGGAAGCACCGTGGGGCAGGCTGGGTGCTGTGGGGCTCAGTGGGGCGGAGGGGCTCCGAGCGGGCAAGGGGAGCAGCACCATCGAGGGAACCTCAGGATGCTGGGGGAACCAGAGAGGGGCACAGCTGGGCATGGAGGGTGTCCATCCCACATGTGCCAGGTGTGTGGGGAGGAACGAGGGGCTGATTTCCCCTGCTCTGGAGTGGCCCTTTGGTGCCGTCGAGTCATGGGGGTCCCTGGGAGCCCGGAACCCCCAGCTGCTCGGAGTGAGGATCTGGCTGAGCAGGGGCCGAGCCTTCCCTTGACATTTCGGGGTTGGAACGGTGGGATCCGGCAACGCTGTGCTCCAGCCGGAGTGGCTGGTGGTGACGCCACCCCAATTGCTGACTGGTTTTACTGGGCGGCTGGGCAGCCCCTCCCTCCCCGGACGGTGGTGGGACCCTCTCGGCGCACCGGGGGGCGGGCGGGAGGGAGAAGATGGAGTCTGTTCCCACCACCTCCTTGGCAGGGCACCGTCAGAGGCAGTGGCCCCTCCGGGCTGTGTGGGGACCCACTGTCCCCGGGGGCGTCCGACCCCCTGACCCGCACATCCCAGGGGAGTTTCACTGGGGTGGGGTACTGCGCCTTGCCTGGCTGCCGCTGGCGGGCCATGAGATGTCCCTTTGGGGGTCCTAATCCCTTATTCCTGCTCTTCCGGCAGCAGCAGGTCCCTATGGCGGGCTGTTGTCCCCACCCCCCTCCCGGGGTTACCGCAGCCCACCCGGGGTTCCACCCTAGAACAGCGCACCCGACGCCGGGCTCCCCTGCCACCGTCAGTGACACGCTGGCACCACCTGCCCTGGCCCCGCCAGCTGGGGGGGCTTGAACGGGGAGGCAGCGGGGACACAGGAACCCCTGCTGCCGTTCGGTGCCCTGACCCCCTCCTCTTCCTCCTTCCTGCTTCAGGGGCCGGCGGAGCCGTGTTTACGGTGTGGAGGCCTGAGTGGACCGGACGGATGGGCAGCGGCTGGCGAGGTGAGCGGAGCCAGTGGTGGGGGTCACCCACCTTCCCACCCAAGGGCATCAGGAGCGTGGTGTGAGGTCACGGTGCCTGGCGATGGCACGTGCCGGTGGGGGTGACGGTGGCGGGGGGGCTGGCTCGCCGGCATCTCTCCGCTGCTCGCCCCTCCCCGGGCGCTGGCAGGCAGATTGATTTCAGGTGACAGCTCGGCGGGCGAGACCGTGCGGGCAGCGGCCCCCCCCGCCCGCGCCCTGTGCCAGCCGCAGCCCTGTGCGAGATGCGATGAGGCAGCGGGGGATGGATCCGGCCCGTCGGCCGGCTCCCGTCACGCGGGCGTATGGCATGGGTTGGAGCAGGGGGGGCACGGAGGTCACAGCAGAGCACTGGCAGAGCCCCCCAGCTGGAGGGAGTGGGAACAAGCCCCCATGTGTTAGGGCTGGGAAAGAGCCTGGTGCCCACCAGGCAAATTCCCCCTTGGTTGCCCTCTCCAGGGGACCCTGTGCCCCATTGTGGATGGTTGGGTGTGGGGGGCACCCTCTGTGGGGTCACTGCAGAGAGGTGGGGGTTGTGGGGCTGAGGAGGTGGCTGACACTGGAGTGTGAATCTGTCCCTCACTCTCTGCGGGGCTGCACTGGTGGGTGCCATGGGGCAGGCAGGCAGCAGGCTGCACATGAGCCGGCTCTCTGCAGGCCTCTCGGGATTCGCCTCCAGTCCTGGCACGCTTCCCATGACAGGGTCACGCCAGGGCATGGCAGGAGGCAGGACTGCATTGCTGCTGCCCTACAGTGCTACCAGCACCCCACAGCCCCTGGCAGCCCCATGCTGCTCCACTGGGGTGCTGAGCACAACTTGAGGGGTGCTGGTGCCGCTCCTCCAACTAATCCCAATTTAGTTCTGGCTCATTTGGCATCTCCTTCTGACTGCTTCCGCTTGGGCCAGCCCATGGCCACAAGTTAGGGGATGGTGGCCAGGAACCTGGGAGTGCCCTTGTGCCCAGCTGGGGATGCTGGCAGCTGGTGGGGCATGGCCGGTGGTGCCCACGGCTCTAATACCCTGTCTCCCTTGCCTGCAGGCTGCCCGTGTGCCCCTGCCCACTGGGGGCCCCCCCGCCATGGCCATCGTGCAGACGCTGCCAGTGCCCCTTGAGGCCGCTGCCGAGGGAGCCACACAACTCCGTGCCGCTGCCTGCTCGCCCCCCGCCACCATGGGCAGTGTGGGCAGCCTCCTGCCCGTCCGGCCTCGCCATGACCACACCAGCCAGCCCTGTGATGGGGACCCCTCCACCACCTTCTGCAAGCAGGAGGGGCTGCTCCGGGCCACTCCTGAGGAGCCCCGTGTGTCTGTGCCCATCGTCACCCACTCCTATGCCAACGGTGGCTTCTGTGGTGACTGGCTTGATGCCTCCTCTCCTGCCAGCCCCTGCAGCGACTCAGATGAGCTCCGTGATGACCAAGCACCAAGTGATCACCTTCGAGGGCCGCCCCCCAAGCTTATCCCCGTCTCTGGCAAGCTGGAAGAGGTGGGGAGGGCAGCAGCAGGGTGGGTGGGTGCTGGGGTCTTGACTTTACTCCCCATGCCATGGTGGGACTGTTGGCTCAGATGTATGAACTGGGGTCACATGGCCACACTTATGGTGTCCTTTGGGAAGTGGTGGTCCCCATGCCCTTAATGTCCTCTCTGTGCCAGAGGGTTTGGGGAGTCCATTTGGGCACGCCATGGAAAAGGGATGGAGTGAGTGGTGACTGGCCTTTGTCTTCTCTGGGATGTGAAGGCATCAGGGCTGAGGGCACCCCCCATCACAGTCCAAGGCAGCCCTTCTTGAGGGTGGTGGGTCCTCCCCAACCCCTCACTCTCCCCTGTTTTCCTGACAGAATGTGGAGAAAACCCTGATCCGCCCCATGGCCTTCAAGCCAGTGGTATCCAAGCTTCGGAGTGCCCAGCCAGGCACACGCCTGGGGCTCTCGGAGAGCCAGGTGAGCCTCACCCACTTGCTGGGTGTTGAGAAGCCTGGCTCTCTGAGCTGCCGTGCCAGCACCCTCTCAGACTCTGGGCGCAACTCCCTCTCCAGCCTGCCCACCTACAGCACGGGCTGCAGCCAGCACCCAGAGGTGGGTGCTCTGCCGACCACCCCCCATGGCCCCCTCGATCCACCGGTGGGCTGCCGCCCCTCCAACTCGGACAGTGGGCGCTCGTCCTCCAGCAAGAGCACGGGCTCGCTGAGCGGCCGGGGCCGACCCTCCTCAGAGAGTGGCTCCTGTGGGCGCTCGCCTCTGCCTGGTGAGGAGGCCATGCTGGTGCGGGAGCTGGAGGAAAAACTACGGGAGAGGGAGGCCGAGCTGCGGCTCCTGCGTGACAGCCTGGACGAGAATGAGGTGGCCATTTGCCAGGTATGTCCCTGATGTCCCCCTGTCCTGTTCCTGTCTCCCTCCCTGGGGCATGGGAATTCCCTTGGCTGGGAATAGGGACCCTTTACAGACTCTTGTAGGGGGTGCTTTTTCCTGTGGGTCTGGGTATGTGGGTTCTTCTCACCAGCTGAATGGTCCTATATAGTCCCTGGGAGAGTCTTGTATGGCCCGTGGGGCCAGTTGTATAGACTGGGGTACTTTATCTTGGGGTGCCCTTTTTTGAATGAGCCTGGGACTTGTGGCTTCTCCCTGCTGGTGATGGGGCTGAGGGAGCCCTGTAGGCTCTGGGGGTGCTGACATGGGGGGCCCATCATGCAGAGGGATAGAGGGGTACAAGGAGGTGTGTACCACACTTCCTGGACCCTTCCTCCATCTGGGGGAGATGCACTGCCCCCTCTCTGTGATGCCGGTCTTGGAGAGGACAACAGAAGTGGGGGCATGCTGTGCTGCCTCTCCAGCACCTGTGCATCCTCTGGCCCAGGTGTATGAGGAGAAGCAGCGTCGGTGTGAGCAGGAGCTGGAAGGGCTGCGGCAGCGCTGTGTGGCCCAGGCGCGGCAGGCAGCCCATGCAGCGCAGCGGGGGCAACAGGTCCTGCAGCTCCAGGTGCTGCAGCTGCAGCAGGAGAAGAAGCAGCTGCAGGAGGACTTGGCCCAGCTTCTGCAGGAGCGGGAGCTGCTGGAGCGCCGCTGCGCCTCCTTCCAGCGGGAGCGCACTGAGCTGGCACCCCGGCTGGAGGAGACCAAGTGGGAGGTGAGTCATCTGGCAGCACCAGGCATGTCAGGGGGTGCAGGCAGTGGTCAGGGCTTCCTGGCCAGCATCTGAGACCCATTGTCCCCACAGGTGTGCCAGAAGTCGGGGGAGATCTCTCTACTTAAGCAGCAGCTGAAGGAGGCACAGGCGGAGCTGGCACAGCGGGGCGCGGAGCTGCTGGGGCTGCGGGCTCAGCTGCGGGAGGCGCGGGCGCAGCTGCAGGCGGGCGAGCGGCGGGCGCAGGGGCTGCAGGAGGCCGCCCGCCTCAAGGCGCTGGAGCTGGAGGTCTGCGCCAACGAACTGCAGCGCCGCAAGAGCGAAGCCGACCTCTTCCGTGCCAAAGCTGGCCGGCTGGAGCAGGAGGTGGTGGGGCTGCGGGAAGCCACCCGTGGGCGATGCCCCCCACCCAGCGAAGGGTGCCCCCCACCTGGCGAGGGATGCCCCCTACCCGATGAGGAGCCTCGGGGCAGTGCGGGGCTGCGGCGGCAGCTGGAGCGGCTGCGTGCGGAGGTGGCCCTGGAGCGGCGGCGTGGACAGGAGCAGCGGGATGCCTTCGAGCAGGAACGAGGCACATGGCAGGGCGAGAAGGAGCGGGTCATCCGCTACCAGAAGCAGCTGCAATACAGCTACATCCAGATGTACCGGCGCAACAGGCGGCTGGAGCAGCGGCTCCAGCATCTCCGGCTTCAGGGCGAGGACCCCCTGCTCGAACCCTGTGATCCCCCTGACCCACCCTTTGAGGAGATCACAGCCACCGAGATCTGAGATGCTGCCTGCCTTCAGCCCATGTTTGGAGGGCTGGAGGGGCCTCCAGCCCCTGTGACTTTGGGAGCTGTTGGGCTGTGGAGGGCCCCTGCTCTCCCCTCAGCTCTGTAGACTGCTGGCACTGTGAAGAGGCAGAGGGGACTGCAGGTGCTGTCCCCTCCCCAGCATGGAGGTTTTGGGGTGAGGGTGCATCAGTGCTGACTGCAGTGAGGGGTGCCCGTGAGATGTGAGGTCAGGTGGGTGCCAAGTCCCGGCCTTGGGGCCGCCCGGAACTGGTTCCTGCTGATCCTCTTAGTGCCTGGGGATTAGTGGTGCTGGCTTCAGCCAGGGTCACCTTGGGTAGGGGGAGGGCTGGCTTGTCCCCTCCCTCTCATCCCTGCTGGCACTGTCACCCAGTCCTTTGGCATGTGCCCTGTCCCTGCCCATGCCAGCCTCCTTCATGCCCCTCTGTGTGTTTGTCAGGGAATTCGTTTCTGTGCCATTTTAAATAACTCTATTTTTATAGGACCTACCAAAACATATCACCTTCTTCCAGCTCACACTCCACCAGTCTGTGCCCCCTCACCCCTGCCACGGGGCAGTCTGCCCTCAGTGCCTTTCCCATGCCCTTGCCCTCAGAAGCCCTCTGTTTCCTGTCCCCCCAAAAGAGCCCATGCCCCTGTGATGCCCAGCCTGCCAGGGGAGAGGGGTGCGGTGCTGCGTGTGCCAGCTGGGGACACTCTGGGGACACCCCTGGGGTGGGCAGAGGTGGGGAGCCCAGCTGGGCACCAAGCAGGGGTCAAACCAAAGGAAAAGTCTGTCTGTGCCCCGCTGTGGCTTGGTCACCCCTGGCTCCAGGGGGGGATTTTTGTACTTTATTCCAGTCGTGTCTCATTCCCAGAGCCTGGCTCACCTATGTACCACCCAGAAACGGCAATTAAAAAACAAGCCCCTGGCTGTGTTTTTTTCAGGACTGTGTCTGTGTGTCCAGAGAAGGGTCAGGGGCCACCTGTCCATCTACTGTGTTGCCAGTGGTGCTCTCCCTTGGGTCCTGCAGTGGGCAGCTGCTCTGTGCCCTTGAGGCGGGTCTGGCTCTCCCACTCTCTGGCTGTGCTGAGACCAGCCACAGCTCAGTGTAGAAATAAGCCATCTGGCTCCTCTGGAACATGGGATGGCTCCTTGAAGGGAAGGTGCAGCATCACTCTGAGGATGCTCCAGGCACTCGCACCACCAGCTCCATGGGCTCCTTGGCTTTGTTGCGGTAGGCCTGGCGGATGATGTCCACAGCCTTCTGGTGTGTGACGTTCTGCAGGCTCTCCCCATCCACCGACACCAGCTCCTGTCCGGCCTGGCTCCCACAAGGGAAGACAACAGGGTGAAGTACAGCTCCTTTTGGGGTGCCTGGCGACTGCCAGCAACCCAGGGGTACCAAGGGATGGGGGTGTCTGGATGTCTTTCCACCCCATGGCATGTGCTGGGTCCCCCAAGGTTCCCTCGTACCTTCAGGATGCCACTGAGGAAGGCAGCTCCACCAGGGAAGATCTTCTCAATCTTCACCACTGGCTGTGCCCTTGACTCGATGCCACCGGAGATGCTGATCCCTGCGAGGGAGCCGTGAGATCCTCACACCCGGGTAGGCTGGGACCCCCACCCACTCACAGGCATGGCACTGCCTTCCCCTGGGCAGCTGCACCTCTATCATACCCTGTTTTGGTAGGTCCTACATGGATGAGGGGCTGGGGCAGGGACAGCTTTTCCCCCCCTTCTCGTTTTGGAGGAGTGCTCTGGGTTTTGACCCTTGTCAAGAGGGCGCCACCCATACCAGTGATGCTGGTGCCAGAAAAAGGGTCCTTGTCCCACCCCTGGGGTCCCTTGGTGTGCCACCCACCCAGCGAGTGCTTCAGCTTGGAGAGGGTGACAGTGAGCAGACGATACTCCTCCTCCTCTTCTTCCCTGCTGGCATCCTCGGGGCCATTGATGGCTGCTCCAGCCTCCGCCTCACCCCCTGTCCTCCCAAAGAGGGGGGAAAGAGAAGCCCGTGCCCGCCGGGGCTTCCCCAGCACTTCAGCCCCTCCGTCAGGTGCCGTCCCGGGGGACTCCTTGCGCCAGGTGGCCCGGGGGCTGCGTGAGCGCCCGTGCCTCTTGCCTGGGGGGGGCTCAGCCAGCAGCCAGTTGGGGGGCCCAGGGCCAAGGGTGGGCAGGGGGCGGCTGGTGCAGGCGTAGGCATCCACTGGCACGTCGGGGAGTGGGGTGTAGGTGCGGGGGTGAAGCCGGCGGGGGCTGGGGGATGCTCTTGGACGGGCTGGGCTTGCCTGCTGCTCCCCAGCTTCCTCTAGCTCTGGGGTTCCTGCCGGCTTCAGCAGGAATCCGCCCCGATAGTCTGAAACGAGAGAGGCTCAGGGATCTCTCCAGGACCCCACAGCCTTGCTCCCTGGGACCCCTGTCACCCAGGGATCCCCCTGGACCCCTGCAGCCCCACTCCCCATGACCCCTGCCACACAGGGATCCCCCTGAAACCACACAGCCCTGCTCCCTGTGACCCCTGCCACACAGGCATCCCCTGGGTACCCCAAATCTTCCTCAGTCAGTCAGACACCCCAGCTTCCCTCCCTAGGGCATCTGACATCCAGGGACCCCCAGACCCCAGCTCTCTCCAGGTATTCCAGATCCTCCTCCCCAAGACCCCTTGGCACCTAGCATCTACAGATAATGCTGCTCCAGGTCTTCCCAACACCCGGGGACACCAGGTGCCCTCTTCCCTGGGACCCCCTGCACCCAGGCATCCCAGCTCCCTTTCTCCTCCCTTAAACTGCCCCTATATCCCTTCCATCCAGTAGGGGCTCCACAGGCAGCCTGGTGTCCTGGCTGTCCATGGGTGGCACTCACCAGGCACTGGTGTGATGAGGTGTCTCTTGGGGGGGACATCATGGTGGGCTGGCCGGAGGGCAGGTGAGCGCACTGCGGTCAGGAAGAGCTCCCAGTCACCCCCCAAGCCACACTCACCCCTGCCCACTACCTCCCCCCAGTCAAGGTCCCTGGGGGGGCTGGGCTCCACCTGAGCGGCTCTTTAGGGCGTCGAAGGCTTCCAACTCCAGGGGCATCACCATGCTGTCAAACCGGCCCAGGTCCGTGGGGGCCACCACACTCCTGCCAAGGCAAAGAGGGAGGACAGGTTGTGGCAGCCTCTGGGATGGAGCATGATCAGGGCTGAGGAGTGTGTCTGAGAGTCTGGGTTGATCACATATCAGGCTGGGCAGTATTGGGGTACACTGGGATACGCCCCAGCAGCACTCACCTCACATCCCGCAGCAGCAGGACCTTCTCAGGCCGGTCCAGGATGGCCAGCAGTGGCCGCACCAAATCCTCCACACTGCCCTCGTGCAGGTACTGCAGGCACAGGAGGGGTGTCAGTGGATGGATGCCCTGCCCCCCGTGCCTCAGTTTACCTCCCAGAGCTTAATGTGGGCACATAGTGCTCGCCATGCCCCTGGGATGCAGGAGCTTCCCAGGGATGAGCCCAGGGTGGCAGCACTTCCCTGCCTGTGCTCTGCCTTTGGTGCGTACCCGGGAGCAGTGGCGGAGCACGGCTGTCACCTCGTCGGGGCTCAGGAGGCGCGTGGCAGTTTCCTGGATGTGCGGGAGCCGGGCCTCAGGATCGCTGCCATGGGGCTGCAGGGTGGTGACGCCCGTGGGGCCCAGGATGCTGGCACGCTGGCTTTTCTCTGGGGAGGCACATCAAGGAGGGGTGGCCAGCGGAGCAAGGACTGCCCCAGGCAACCCAGAAAGCTCCCCATGCCCCCCACCCCAACAGCTCGCTCCACACCAGAGTGGGACAGACACACACAGCACAGGGCCAGGCACATGCAGAGCCTGCCCCACACCCCCCTGGGCACACGGGCACCCCCGTTACCCCGCTTCAGGCTCCGGATGACAAACTTCTGCACAGCACCTACTGCAAGGGAGATGGAGAGGGGTGAGCACCCAGGGGAGTCGGCAACATCGCTGCCCACTGTCAAAACTGCACGCCTGAGGAACCCCTCCCTATGCCCCCTCCATGCCAGGGATGCCACAACAGGCCCATACAAGGGGGACCAGTCCCAGGTTGAGTCCCTCTCTGCCCTGTCACCCAGTCCAGTACCTCTGTCCCCATCGGAGCGCCCTGGGGACTTAGTGCGTGCCCGGCGGTCAGAGGCAGGGGCCTCCTGGCTCGGGAGGGCCCAGCTCTGGCTGGTGGCACGGCCCCCCTTGAAAAAGAGGTTGACAAGGGTCTTGGACCGGTGCAGCCCTGGGGGGGCCCCCCGTGCCCCTTGTCCATCTGGCTTCTCCTTCTTCCGCTTCTCCTCTGTGGACAGAGAGAGGGGGTCATTGGAGAGGCCAGGGGATGCCACCCCAAACCTTGTTTGGAGGCAGGGAACTTTGGGGGATTGGAGGGGCTACTGGGAGACATTGACTGGGAAAGAGTCCTGCTGTGGGGTGCGGTGGGTCTCCAGGGGACTTGGGGCTGGACTTTGGGGTGCCTGGCAAGCCCCATGGACAGGGTTGCAGCTATGTGGGGCTACAGGATACCCAGGGCTAGTAGTCAGGGATCCATATGGGCTATAAGGTGCTAGAGTAGGGACCAGAGAGTTTGACTGTAGGAAGTCCAGGAGTGGGGTCTAAGTATCCATGTGAGTCAGGGACTACAGGATGCTCGAGCAGGAGACTCACTCCAAGTGGGGCAGGGGTTGAGCTGTGAGACTCCCAGGGCTGGGGGTGAAGGGTTGGAGGGGGACACCAGCCAGGGGTGAGTCCCATTGTGTGGGGCTATGCCCCAGTGCCTACCGGCGACGGTGAGGTCACTCTGGGAGCGTGTGATGGGCTGCCGTGGCCGGCTCAGTGCCAGCAGCAGCGCTGTCTTGGGTGAGTGGGTGAAGGTCCGGCGTGGGTGAGTGCTGGGGGCCTCGCGGGTGCCCTGGCCCCGGATGGCCGTGTCCCGCAGCAGCTCAGGGGGCCGCACCGTGCGCCGTGTCTCCGGCAGCCCCTCGGCGGCTGGCTCAGTCTGCATGGCCCGCTCGGCGCGCTCCCGCACCCAGCTCCGCCGCGGCCCATCCTCCGTGGAGATGGCCACATCCACGGTGCGGGCTGGGGGCCCTGGGGCAGCCATCCCCAGCCCATTTACCGTCCCTGGTGCTGGCCCCGAGGAGTAGGAGGAGATGGAGGAGCTGGTTTCTGAGGTTTGAGACAACTGCTGCAGCTGCCCGTTGGTCACTGCAAAGGCACAGCATGGACACAGTGTGACACACTGTGGGCCACCAGGGGTTCCACATCCCCCCCAAAACAGGGGACATGTGGGGACTCATAGGGCTGTGGGGATTGCAGGGCTGCTGGCAGGCACATGGGGAGCTCTGGGTTCCTGACAAAGGACATGTGGAGTCTCAGAGAGTAATGGGGATCAGTGGCCTGCTGGCCACTGCATAGGGATCATCATGTCCTCTCCAAGAATGGGGACATGTAGGACCCTGCAGGATCACAGGGCTGCTGGCTGTGGCATAGGTGGCCTTATGCCCTCTCCAAGGCCATGGGATCCCATGGCATGTGGATGTTCTCCCTCCCCAGAATGGCAAGACACCAGTTGCATGGGGGTCCCAACCACAGCCCCGTGCCCCAGCCCTGCGTCCCTGCCAGTACCCGCAAGGCATTGCCCTTACAGCGACTGAGCCAGCAGTACTCGGCCACCAACTCCTTGTAGGCAGGGAATCGGCCTGTCTCCTATGCACAGGGGAAGAGGACAAGGGGGTCAGTGAATGCCGGCTGTCCCGGCGAACCCGATCCGGTGCCAGCCATGAATAATGCATCCCCCCTTCCCACCCACCTGAAACCCAACCAGCCGGCAGCTGCACCAGCCCCACGGGCGCTGGGCCGAGCTGGGGCAGCGCCAGTATGGGGACACACCAACCCTTGCCTCCCCCGAGGATCCCGTGGGGTTGGGTGCAGGTACCTTGATGGTGAGCATGATGTGGGTCTGCCCCTTGAGCACCTCCACTGCCTTGCTATGGCTTATGTCTTCAAACTTGACTCCATTGGCTGCAAGGACTTGGTCTCCCACCCGAATGCCGTTCTGCTCTGCCAGCCCCCCAGGGTCCACCCTAGGGCACAGACGGGACAGCATGGGATCAACCCTTGTCGGAGTCCTGCTCCTGCCCCGCACCTCCACATGGGTGGCCCCATGCCCCAGCACTCTTGGTGGTGGTGCCCACAGTCTTCTGAGGGTGGGGAGCTCAGCCAGGGAGGGGGTGCTGAGCCCCAGTGTGGGCACAGCATGGATTGGGGTGCTGTGTCCCCCTCATGCCCCCTGGGTCAGCCGTACTTGGAGACATAGATGCCGAGGCCAAACTCCCTGCCACCACGGATGTTGAAGCCCAGGCAGTAGTCGTCAGAGGTGGTGTAGAGGTGGACAATGCGCCGCAGCCCATCCTCGGAGCCGCTCTCCGATGGTGTTGAGCCGCTTTTCTCCACCACCAGGCGTCTGTTCACCACATCCACCCTGGAGAATGGGCACAGTGTAGGGGGGCTTGGGGATCTGGCTCTCATCTTCTAGCAGGATGGGGCCATTGGTGTTACCCAGTGGAAGAGAGTGATGGGGATGGGGGATGTTTACGATGGGGCTTGCACCCACCCTGCCTGCTCCAGACCTTCCTATCCCATCCTGCACCCCACCCTGGTCTCTCCCCACCTTTGCTAGAGAGTTCCGATGCCCCCCACCCTGGGGTTCCCCCAGCTCTGGATCCTTTTGTCATCCAGCATCCCCCACCAGGCCTCTCTGCCATGCCCTCCAGGGGGTTGGGTTTTGGGGTGCTGGCCCCGCTCACCATGCTGTCTTCTCCTTGGAGAACTTGATTCCTGGCACACGGCCCATCCGCCGGACCACCATGCGGAGGCGGTTGTTGCCAGTGAGGACCTTGACAGCACTGCTCATGGTGATGTTCTCCAGGCTCACACTGTTCACCTCTGTGATCTTGTCACCAACACACAGCCCAGCCTGCTCTGCAAAGGGCACACAGCTCAGGTGGGCACCTGACCAGCACTGATGTCCTTGTTTGGCAACCTCTCCCTAAATGTGTCCTCGACCTCATTTGAACCCCATGGGAACAGAGGTGGGGATGCCTGACAATCACACTGAGGCAATGGCAGGCATGGGTGGCTTGCCACCTTGCTGTGGCTTGAGGATGGAGCTCAGAGCAATTGGCACACAGCTGCCTACTCCTGTTTCCTGCTCTTCTCGGTGGTCAGCCTGAAAACCTCATGGCCAAAAGGCAGTAGGGAGTAGATGGTGGCTTTCCACCGTGAAGGGTGGCGTTGTCGCTGCGGCACCATGTCAGTGTGACCTTCTCGAGAGGGTCTTGCTGGCACATGCCTATCCCCACTGGTGTCTCTTTCCCTGTCCCTCTTACCGGCAGCACTGCCGTCCTCCACTTTGCTGACAAAGATGCCCAACCCATGCTCGGAGCCACCACGGACGCTGAAGCCCAGTTTGCCATCCGCACTCTTCTCCACCGTGATGGCATTGATGATGTCACTCTCGTTGCTGCTGGCTGTGGGGACAGGGGAATGGATGAGTCACTCAGGCTCAGTGTGAGCAATGGCAAGGGGTGTCTTTCTTACTGGGGATATCCCCAGTCGCTGGACAGCCCTCCCTGCCCCCAGACCCATGGAACCCTGCCGTCCCGGCCCTCCTGGCCATAGGGGTGGGTGGAGGGCTGGGACACACCACACACCTTCGATGGGGGCATTGATGAGGATGACACGGCCCATGGGGGAGGTGGCGCGGGTGCTCCGGGTGGTCCCATTGAGCAGGCGGCTCTGCTTGCTGAGGAGAAAGCGGGGAGCCAGGCTGGCCTCGCTGCTGGAGCTCCGCGACCGGCTGCCCGCCGTCATCCCCGACAGCACCGCCTCCCAGTCCTGGGCCATGGTGGTGCTGGGCACTCCGGCGTCCCGGCGTCTGGCTCAGGGCTGGCTGTGTCCTCACGGGGCCAGGGCTGCCCGTCAGCCAGCGGGGGACATGGCATAGTCCAGCAGCACATGCCCAGGCTTGGGCACCACTCTCTTTTAGCAGCGTGATGCTGAGGACAGCTGGCGTGGGTGCTTGGTGCTGGCAGGACAGGACCCAGGTCCAGCAGCACAGCCTGGAAGGAGAAGGAGATTCACAACCTCCTCTCCAGCCCAATCCCCTCCCGTTCTGTAGTGTCCTCGGGGTCAAACTGTTGCATGACTCCTGGGTACCACCATGGGGGTATGGGAACAGGCTGCCCTGCCCTGGAGCAAGGATGCTGGGGTGCAAATCCAGAATAGGGGGTGCAAAGGGGCTTTACGTGGCAGTATAAATCCGGAAAGGCTCTGGAGAGGGGACAAGGGGACATCAGCTTTATACCAAAAAGTGGGACCTGACCCCTCCAACCACTCCCCACCCTCCCTAGGGCTCCTCTGGATTCCTAACGCCGTAGGGCAGGAGATGGGTGTGCCGCTCCCTGTGGCAGTTCCCGCGGGGATTTTCCAGGCGTGGGTGAAACGCCATCATGGTGCCCCCCCTCCCGCTTCGTCCCCTGCTCGCCCCAGCCTGACCTCAATAAATAAGTGATGGCCCCGGCTCAGGGGACACTCTGGTGTCCCCACTGCTGTCAGCCCCCCACGGCACCCACCCGCTACCCCTCTCGAGCATCAGCCGCCGGTACCCCCTCCTCGAAGGGGTGCAGGGGACCCCCCTACCGCCGTCGCTCCCTCCCCCGCGCCCCGTGCCCTCCTCACCTGTCCCCATGGTGCCACCTGCGAAAGAGACACCTGGCAGCAGCGCGGGGGGGATGGCGAGGCCGGGGGGCAGCACCGCCTCCGGCCCCCCCGCCCGCGGGGATTGGCTTTCCCTGCGGGACCGGCGCGGCCATCGGGTGCGGGAGCTGTCAATCGAGAGCGGCCGGGGCTGGCCTTGCAGCTGGCGGGGTGGGGCAGCCCCGTGCGTATCCCCCGCCACGGGCAGGGCGTGGGGGTGCCCCGGGGGCGCGTCCCCCCACGAGGCTGCGTGGGGCAAGGAATGTGGTGTTCCCCCTGACCTCCTCCCTTTGCGCGGAGCATGCCGGGGCCACACAGGGGAAACTGAGGCACGGCCAGGGGAGGAGGGGTGTAGTGTTCCCCCGCTCCGCTAACTCCGGTGATGCGAGCCGGTGTCCCCCCGTGTTCCCCTCCCCGGGGGGGAACGCCTCCACCCCCGGTCGGCCGTGACCCCCCGGACCTCCCGGAGGGGCCCGGCCCATCCAGCGCGAACCCGACACCGCGGCGGTTTCAGGTGATGCGCGGCGGCCGGGGGGGCTGCGGGAGGGCGGCGGGGGGGCGGCGGGGGCGGGGGCCGGCGCGGGGGGGCCGCCCCGGGGCAGCGCCCCCCGACAACGCCGGGGTGAGGGGCTGGGGGGGCACGGCCGGCGTGGGGACACGCACCCACAGGCACACGCACCCCATGCACTCGCACCTCCACGGCATGCGTGTTCGTGCCCTGCCACGCACTCACAGACCCCGCGGAGCGCCGCCCGCGCGTGGACACGGCCCCGCTCACACACACGCGTGTGCCCGCACGCACCGCCCGGCGCTCGGACCGGGGCCCACTCCTGCGGAGGCGCGGCCCCGCGCGCGCTTCCGCGCAGCCGCCGCGCCACGCGTGGACGCCAACGCGGCGGGTGCGAGCGCGGCGCTACGGGCACGCGCGGGGCGCGGGCATCGAAACCCGCGCGAGCCCGCGGACACGCGCGCGCGCGGCTGCTGAAACGGGGACGCGCGGAGACCGCACGTGAACACCCACGTGCGAAGACGCGCACACGCGAGCACCCGAGCGAGCGCGGAGGCGCCGACGTGAGCGCGCACACGCGCGCGCGGCCACGGGCATGCACGTGAGCGCCCACGGACGCGCCCACGCGCGAGCGCTCCCGCGCGTGGGCGCCGCGTGCGGCTCGGCACGTACCGCTCCCCCCACCGCCGGCCCCGGTCACGCGTGGTCCCCGCCGCCCCCCGCGCCCGCCCCGCCTCGCCCCGCCCGCCGCGGGGCCGCCCCCCCGTGACGAGCCCGAACGTCACCGCGCGCCGGGCGGGAGCAGGGCGGTGGCGGCAGCGCGGGCACGGCGGGCGCTGCCCCGGGAGTCGTGAGTGCGGGGGGTGCCCCGGGTCCTTAGGCGGGGGATGTCACGCGTGGCGGGAGGGATGCTCGGCGCGGGGTGGGAGGTTGCTGAGCGCCGCTTCTCCCGGGGAGGGGCGGCCGCGGAAATAGCGCCGTGCGGGGTGTGGCGGTGCATTCCCCGGGGGATATTCCTCCGTCCCGTGCCCTTCCGTGCTCTCCCGCTGCTGGCAGCAGCTCTAGCCCCGAAGTGGTGGGTCCCCGTCCCCCACCTGTGACCGGGGTGCCCTACCTGGGTGGGGGGTGTCCGTGACTTCTGGTGGCTGTTCGGGGGGTTCCCACTGACAGATCGCAGGGTGCAGTGGTGGGGTCACACCACCCACGAGCTGCCCCATCTGGTGGGTGGCCTCGGGGGTCCCTGCTGAGCTCCATTACAAAGAGGCTCCCTGTTCACCCCTTTGTCCCCCCAGGCTGGGGGAGCTCCAGAGCTGCCCCAACAGGGCTGTCAGGGGATACACAGGCACCACATTCCACATAACCCTTTCAGCCCCACCCTGCCAGAAGATGCCACCATCCTTGCCTGCCACCATCAACATCCGTGAGCCCCGATGGGACCAGAGCACCTTTCAGGGCCGGGCCAAGCACTTCTTCATGGTGACAGACCCCCGAAACCTGCTGCTCTCAGGGGCCACACTGGAGGAAGCCCGACGGGTGGTGGAGGACTACAGGTACCCGGGGAGAGGGTGGGTGTACCCTCAGCACTGCTCCTGGGCAGGATACAACCTTGGGGCCATCCCCAGAGGTGGGAATGAAAGCTATAATGACCGCCCCCCCAGCCAAAGCCAGCCCCCCAAACTGCCTGGCTGGTCCCTAAGGTTGTGGGGGACCAAGTAGGGCACGTGTGCTGGCAGAGGGTCTTTCAACAGGTACTACCCTTACCTGGCAGGGCGGGCACAGTACCCCCAGGGCTGACAGAGGATCAGCTTTGGCGGGCAAAGTACATCTACGATTCAGCTTTCCACCCTGACACGGGTGAGAAGATGCTCCTTGTGGGACGCATGTCTGCTCAGGTCCCCATGAACATGACCATCACCGGTTGCATGTTGACCTTCTACAGGTACCTGTCCCCTCCTCGCCCCAGGGCCAGGAGGGTGCCCCTCCCAGGCCCTGGGGTGAGGAGGGGACACATGTCCCATACTCCACGGTGCACTAGTGCTGTAGGAGCACAGGTGGCATCCCCCAATGCCACCAGCACCCTCCTCTCTCTGGCAGGACCACACCGGCTGTGCTGTTCTGGCAGTGGGTCAACCAGTCCTTCAATGCCATTGTCAACTACACCAACCGCAGTGGGGATGCACCCATCACCCCCAGGTAAGCATCCCTTGGGATACCCCAAAATGCCAGGGGTGTGCCTTGAACAGTTCCTTGAATAGTAGGGAGCTGTGACATAGGATGATGGGGACCTGGCACAGCCAGAGTTGAACACCACTGGGGCTGTCAGAGTTAGTGGTAGAGCTGGTAAAGTAACTTAGGTTTCCTGGTGCTGTTGAAGGGCATGCTGTTCCCTTTGGAGGGGGAACTGGGATGAGGGGATCCTGGCTTATGGGTGTCACTTCCTGCTCTTGCAGCCAGCTGGTAACAGCCTATGTGAGTGCGACCACAGGGGCGGTTGTCACAGCACTGGGGCTCAAATCTCTCACCAAGGTAAGGTGACCCTTGGCCATCATGGGTGGGGCACCTGGACCCTTCCCATGGGATCTCCCTGAGCTCTGAGCCGATCAGCAGATTCACCCCATCACCTGGGGCGGGGAAGAAAATGGAGAAAAGGGCTCTCCTGAGTGATGGCTGTGGAGATGGCCTGTCCCTCCAGCCTTGCTCCAGTTGCATCTCTCCAGGCTTCTTTCACCACTCAGCCTCTGTCCAGGCCTGGGGTGGGATGCAGGACTCTCCCAAACCCTTTGGGCTGTGCAGCTTTTACTGGCTGAGAGTTCCAGGGGAGGAGGGAATGTTTTTCTCCAGTGGGGCCGGGACACCACAGGGTCTTGCAGGAGGATGGTTGCAGACCTGGGAACGGCCAGCTCTGCCCCCAGATCCTCTGCATTATGTGCTCCTGCTTTTCCCCCCAGCATTTGCCAGCCATCATCGGCCGGTACGTGCCTTTTGCGGCTGTGGCAGCTGCCAACTGCATCAACATCCCACTAATGAGGCAGAGGTGAGCCGCTGGGCTGGGGTGCTTGGGGTCATGTCAGGGTTCACCAGGCACTGGCAGGGAACTCAGGGACTTCCCTTGCTGGCCCTGCTGTCATCCCTTAGCCTGGGGGGTTGGCTTGAGGGTACAAGCACCTGGTTGCATCCCCATACAGCCCTCTTGAGGACCACTCCCAAGTGTGAATGTGGGTCCAGCTGAGATCCCCCGTGGTTTATTATGCAGGCAGTGGATGGGGATACAGGAGGATGCCAGCTTCCCTTGGAGACATGCCCCTGCTCTTTCTCCTGATCCCCCCACCCTTGTGCCCTGGGGCCCCCTCACTGCCTCTCTCCCTGCAGAGAGCTCAAGCTGGGAATCCCAGTCACAGATGAGAATGGGAACCGCCTAGGAGAATCCACAGCTGCAGCCCAGAAGGCCATTTTCCAGGTGGTGGTGTCCCGCATCGGCATGGCAGCCCCAGCCATGGGTGAGTGTCCCCTCCTCCATCTGTGCTGGGGGACTCCAGCTGGTCCCTGGCAGCATGGGATGGGGTCCCACTGCTGCTGGGGGCCTGTGAGCACTGGGGGCTCATCTATTTCCCCTTTGCCTCAGCCATCCCGCCAGTGATCATGAACATGCTGGAGAAGAGAGCTTTCCTGAAGGTACTAGGGGTCCTGGGATGGGAGGGTGAGCATAGGGGCACCCCTCGAGCTTGTCACATCGCTGGCACCCCTTGGAGCTGGCACACCATCAGAAAATAGGCACCTTCCCTCCCTGTTGGCCACACTGACACACAGCCTCTCCCTGGCAGCGGTACCCGTACCTGAACGCTCCCCTGCAGGTCAGCCTGGTGGGATTATGGTAAGTCACTCTCCACCCAAGGGTGGCACTGCCCTGGGCACAGACTAAGCCCAGGTATAGAGGACAGTGCTGCTGGGGTCTCTGCTTGGCAGGCGGGGTGAGAACTGCCCCAGAGTTTCTTGGGGGAATGCCAGAGCTCGGTCAGGCTGGTAGCTCCCCAGCAGATGGGATGGGATACGAGGTCCTGGGGCCGGGAGCTGTTTTGCTCCATCTTGGTGTCTCTTAAGCTTGCCATGGGCTTGGGATCAGCATTGCTGTTCTCCCACACTGGTGGGACAGACTTGTCCCACTTCGGGAGCCAAATGCAGGGTCTGGAGCTTGGAGAGGGCATCTCCGTATCCATTTCCTGGCTGAGCACCCGGCACAGTTCTGGGCTGCCTTTCTGCTGCTGTGGGACCGGGACATGGGTGGGTGTGGGAGATGTATGCAGCCCAGCTTCTCCTTTCATTGTCTTTCCCTTCCAGTTTGGTGTTTGCCACCCCGCTGTGCTGCGCGCTCTTCCCACAGAAAAGGTACAGATGAACACTTCGCCTGCACATGTGGCTCCCATGGGGCAGGGCTGGGGTATAGGCAGGGGGTGTGCGGGCTCCTTGTGCTTTCTGAGTCCCAAGAGGTTGTTTTGCTTCTGTGAGTGGTCAGAGGCTTGAACCCGTGCACACATATCTCTGTGCACACACAGCAGTGCAGACCCAAGGGTCTGTGCTGTGCCATGCTGTACCCAAGAGGTACAGCAGGTGGTTTTCCAAGCTAAGGCCAACAGTATCCCCTCCATCCTCTGTATCTGTGTTCCCTTGGCAGCTCCATGGCCGTGAGCAGCTTGGAGCCTGATGTCCAAGATCAGATACGGAAGAAAGACCCATGGCTGGAGATGGTCTACTTCAACAAAGGGCTCTGAATGGGGGTCCTGGGGCGGCCGAGATGTGTACCACGGAGCTGCCGGGCCAGCGCATTGCCGAGCTTCGCCCTTCGGATCCCTTTGGGGTTGCTGCCGCTTTCCCTTGGCCATTGCGTTTCCGTAGGTTCCAGGTGCTCAGCCCTGCTTCCCAGGGTGCCTGCAGCCGTGCAGCACCACACCAAACCCTGTCCCCATGCCTGGGTCAGCCCTGCTTTGGGGACCTCCTGGCTGGCACCCCGGTGCGTTCCTCCTGTGCTTACCCTGTGTGTGCCTGTAGCTGTGTGCAGTGCACAGGGGAACGTGGGCAGCAGCACCAGGAACCTTGTGAGCTGTGGTAGAGGAAAAATTGTGGGGTAAGGAAGAAAATGGTGCTCCTCAGCTTTAGGATGCAGTAGACAATCACAGCAATTGAGGGTAGAACCCCTATGTAGGCACCCCCTGGTCCCCAGTGGTTTAGCAGCTGGTGCTTGGGCATGGCAGAGCAGCTTTCAGAGAGGAAAACTCCCCATACCCAAAATAGCTGTGGGTGAGTGATGAAGTGCACATAGCGGCTTGAACTCGGGGCGGGGGCGGCTCTCCCAGCCCAGGCGTGTGCTCCCAGCTCACCTTCTGCTCTCCTCCAGGCTGCTCTGGGGATTTAATCTGGCTTTCTGCTCCTTCCATCCCTAGAGCAAATGGCACATTTTAATCCCAGCAGAGTCTCCATTTTTATTCTCATTTTAATGCCATCTCTGTTCAGGGCTGAGCTCCCCCCAGGGGGTTACTCTACCCTCTCCTGGAGTGCTTGCTTTCAGGTGGACCTTGTCAAATAGCTTTAAATGCACTGTGGTTTCCTCTAGGTTTTTTTGATATACATATAATGTACCTATATATACCAAACAATAAAGGCAGATTGTTTATACAAAATACCAACAGCAAAGAGAAGCATGTTGCTGCCAGTTTCTATGTGGTGGAAAGGAACTGCCACTGGGGTGAGGATGGGAGCAGGAGGGAGGGGCAGGTTGGCTTACTGGGTGCCACTGTACCCCCTAGGGCTTGACTCTGCTCCCTGTTTTCTAGTCCACTGCCTTTGCAGTGGCTCTGGCTGGCCTGGCATGTGTTTAAGCTTATCCAGCTGTCAGGAGGGCTTTTTTTAGTACAGTCGGCTTTGGACTTCGCTGCTGTGCAGAGAGCTTTGCTAAGCTGCTGCCCTGGATGTCAGTGGTTTGAAGAGGCCACAGCGTCACCCTGGCTCTGCCCACACTCACACCCCCTCTTCCAGCCCGCTCATAGAGCGCTCTCCTTCAATGCTGGCCCTGGTCCTGTGCTTGCCTCTCCTGTGGGGCTATTTTTATCCCACTTTCTATGCACGGCTATCAGAGAGCACATTGGAGAGCACATCGCTGCTGTTGCAAGACCCTGGCAAGGCTGCGGGCAGCAGCTGCCTTCCCCCTCAGCTTTCTGTCTGACCTGGGCAGTCAGAAGGAGCGATGGATGTCCATGCAGGGAGAGGAGGGATGGAGGCAACCGTGCTCTGCAGTGCCCTGTGCGGAAGGATGGAGGAGTGAGAGCCACTGCTAAGCCCAAGATGGGCAGATGCAGCAGTGGTGAGATGAGGGCCAGGCAGCCCAGAGCCACCCTGTGCCACAGCTTCCCCAGCGGGCAGGGACTGGGAGAGGCCAGGCTGGGGGTGCTCCCCTCGAGGAGCAGCCAGGAGAACATCTGCACAAAGCACCCACCCAAGGTGGGGGAGTGGATTGGGAAAGGCACATCAGGGGTCTGTCCCCCTCCTTCTTCCAGCCCCAGAATATTGCAAATATCTCCCCTGAGCCAGCCATTGGCGGCTTATAAATAATGCAGCCCCTCGCCGTGCAATAAGGGCTTGTCAGTAGCTATTCTGCTCTCATAAATTAAAAATGAAAAGGTACAAGGCTCTTGCCAGAAAAATGAAGACAAATTTTTAATAGCTTGCCAAGACACAGGGAGATGGAGCGCACAGGAAAAATGAATTACGTTTTTATTATGTGTTTTATTGTGGTGTAATTGAACGGGATTATCTGAGAACACAATATATTTCCAGAGCAGTGCAAAGAAAACAAAAATAATGATGACACCTGCCTCCTCCCACACACACCACCAGGCTGCGTGGGGACACCCTCCATGTGTGCACTGGCTGGGAGCTGGCCCTGAGCTGCTTGTGGCCACAAGAGGCAGAGGTGGGAATGGGAGGGACATGGGACCACAGGCGGAGGGACTTGGGGTGGCTGGGTCTGGGTGAATGGCCAGGCAGGGGCTGGGCTCACCCCAAGAGCCCCCAGAGCTGTGGGGATGGGATACATGGCAGGGTGGCATGGCAGTACTTGGCCACACGGAACCACTGCACATCTTTCACCAGTCCCCATATTCCCAGCTGCTTTTACCCCATCCCTGAGATCCCCTTGGTCTGTACCCCACCTGCATAAGCTGGCGTTGCTAGGCTGAGACATGACAAATTTACCTCTAGTGGGCTGCAGGTCTGGCATGCTGCCCTGCAAACCAGCCATGGTGTCTGTCTTCTCCTGGAACTGGCAGCACTGCAGTGAGCGCCCACAGACTCAGTCACTTCACTGTGCCAGGAGGGACCTGTTTCCGTGGGTGTCCTGGCTGGGGGCAGAGAAAACTCACTTGGCCAGTGAGTTCTGGGGGGCTGACAAGCCCAAAGGTGACAGTGCTGCCTCTGCAGGGGAGCCCAGGATGCAGCAGTGGATGCAGGGGAGCAAGGATGCTCAGTCCTTTCCCAAGATGGCTCATCACAGAGGTCAAGGGCCAGTCCCAGAAAGGCAGCAGCTGGATGTCACCAGGGGTGCTGGGGGTGTTGGGTGGCGCTGGGCTAGGGACATCGATTGGTCCCTGGCATCTTTAATGAGCTGCCCGACCACAAGCTTTAACCTTGCCCATAATGAGGGCGAGCAGCAGCAATTCCTACCGCCTCAGCCGGCTCCCCCAGCCTTAATGAGCTAATCAATACTTGTTCTCAGCTTAATTTCCAGCTAATTGCTCTTTAATGACGCCTGGAAATGGGCAGCCTCTTGTAGGGGGGGAGCGGGCAGACTCCCCCTCCCCAGTGCCCATCCCCAGTGGCAGGGGGTGCTGGGGCACTGGTGGTGGGTCACTTTCCCTGGCTGCATCCCAGCCCTGCTGGCGCTGCTGGAGGCTGGGGAAAGGGAGGGTGGCAAAGTGAACAGCGGGCACGGTGCCACTGAGCTGGCAGCACCCTCTGGAGCACCCCGTCTGGGGAGTCCATGGAGCCCTGAGCACACAGGGCAGCCTGAACAGAGGATCTCCACATCCCAGGAGGGTACCCAAACCCCTCAGGACACTACATTGCGGTGGGGGCTTCCAGGCTCTGCTCGTGGCGGGGCTTTTAGCGTTCAGGGGGATGGGGGGTGGAGCTGAGGTGTCCATGCATTGCCCCAGGATCTGCAGCCTCCAGCTACAGGGTCAGTGTCACCGCAAGGGGACGAGGCCGAGGCCAGCAGTGCCCTGGAGGTGGCAGCAGAGACCCCGCAGACTCTTGCCCGCACCCCTGTGCGGGGTAGCCCCGCGGGCAGGACCCGGGGTAGTCAGGGACTGCGGGGAGCGATGCGGGGTCGGGGTGCGGGGGGAGCCAGGCGGGTCACGGGGCGGTGGGACCCGCTCTTACGTGGCACCGTGCCAGCACGGGGATATCCCCCGGGAATGCAGCCTCCGCCGCCTCTTCGGTTCCAGGCCCCGAGTTATATGACCTGCGCTTGGATGAGAAAGCCCCACGAAAGCGGCGGGATTCCTCCGAGGAAAGAGCTGATAGAGCTGGCCGGGGACGCCGGGCAGACTGGGGACCAGAGTGTCCCTTACCACTTCGCCATCGCGCCTCGGGGCCGCCTGAGAGCCCCCGGCCCCTGCACACAGCTGCAACTGCTTCCCCAAGAATTTGCTGACGGATTAGTTCTTCAGAGGAATTCGCTCTGGAAAAGCCTAGAGAAACCTGAGCCTGGCTGCTTCCCAGCGTGGGTTTGGCCTGGCATGCAGATGGGGGGACCTGCCTGCTGCCCATCCCTTTTCCCTGCAGTGGAGCCCCAGAATGTGGCTTGGGACCCCTCGAGAGCTGCGCAGCCTTGGTGTGGGCTGGCCAGAACCGGGCTGTGTCAGGCTGCTCCAGATGGCAGGAAACAGAGAGGAGCAGCAGTGTTTGATGCAAAATGAGAGAGATTGAGTGTATTATCAGAAGGAGACCCCCTTGGCCCCAGGCAGTGTGCTGGCAGCATTCTGTCCCAGCATCTCCGGTGACATTTGCTTCTGGCATGACACAGGCCCCATTTTCATCCCCACCAGCCCAGCTCTGATGCTGCTCACCAGCCCTGCCTGACATGACGTGCATTGAGTCACTTGGCCCAGAGCTTTTTTTCCACAGTGGATTTTTTTCCTTGGCTTCATCTGCCGTAAGCCCCAGATCCCTGTGGGGTGGTCTGGGAGATCAGCCCAAAGCTGAGGGGAAGCCATGAGCAGTGTGGTACCCCTGATTGGCCGTGATGGCTCTGTCATCAGTGTTTCAATCTGATGACAGAGGTCTGGAGGGATGCCATGGATGTGGGTCTGCCAGGAGCATCCACAGACTCCTGGCTTCAATGGAAGCATCACAAGATGGGAAAACAGTGGTATGGAGTAACCCAGCAGGGAGAAGGAGGAGGCTTTGGTGCTTGAGGCTTAATCTTCAAAGCCCAGTTTCAGAAGCTTCACTGGGCTCAGGAAAAGGGAGGAGAAAGGAGAAATAGACAGCTAGCACAGGTGGGGAGCCAGGAATGCAATTTATCCTGGTGCCTGGCCGTACAGGGCTGTGACCACACTTTTCCCCAGAAAGCTGTGTCAAGCAACACAAGCCCCAAACCCCATTTGCAGCCAGGGGCCGTGTTGATTGACTCAAGGTGTGATTGAGCAGAACTCCTTGTTAAGCACTGGTTTAGACCTTCCACCCCTCATTCATACCTGCTACTGTTCATTAGCACATTCAATAGTCTCATCAAGCAGCAGGTTTAATTACCTGCCAGGTTTGAGCTCCATCTTGTTGAGTTGAGGTGAGCTGAGCTGCCCATGGCTTTCAGGCAGTGGGTTGTGTTGCTCCATGGCTGGAAATGTTCCTGCTCAGATCTGTGTTTGGATTTCACCTCTGGCCAGGGATTCTACATCTGGAGACTTGGCCTCTCCCCACCTTGTGGGCAGCTGATGCTGCAGTGATGCTCAGATGAATCCAGCCACCCAGAGGCCATGGTGACCCCATGAAGACAGGGACATACCAGGTGCTCGAGCCATGGCACATGGCAGAAGGTCCTTCCCCACACGTGTGGAGAAGGACAGCAACATCAGGGCCTGCTCTCCTTGCCCTCCTGCCAAGGGCAAGAGACACAAATAACCAGGGACCATTGATGGCCTTCTTTTCGGTGGTGCCTGGGATTTAAGCACTGGCTCTATTTCTGTGCCAACTAGGAGCTTTGTGGGCAGAAGGTGGCATCTGGGGCCAGGCTTGCCCCACTGCTTTGCCCCCTGGATGGAGCAGGGACAGGTGAGGGTGTGTTTGGTGCAGGGATGCCTGAATGTGCAGGCAGTGCTTCACCCCAAGGTGGGAAAGGTGGCATGGTAGGGATAGCCCTGGAGGCTCAGCACCCCTGTCTGGGTCACCTCCAGTCTGTCTCCTCTCTGCTTAGGCTCTGACCCAGCTCTGGGGGTGCCTGTAGGAAAACCTCAGCTCTTTCTGACTTTTTTCCTGCTCCCAAAACAGCTGCAGCCCCAGCTGCTCAGCAACTCATGGATGCCGGACCTGAAAACCTGTGGCATGTGGGGACTGAACTCCATAGGCTGGGCAAGGGGAGCCAGAGAGGGAGGCAGCCCTGAGCCAAGGGGCTGGGGGCCACAGAGGGGGAGTGGGATGTGAGACTGAAGGCAGAGCTGCCAGGAAACCCCCCTCTGCAGTAGGGGCCTGGAGGGGGGGTTTGGCTGGCAAAGGCGGATTTAGGGGGGCTGAAGCCTGGCGCATTTTCCATCGTTAGACACGGCTGGATTCACAACATGACTGAGTGAAAGCCCTGGAACTCGGAATGAATTTGCAGGAGGGTGTTGGAAAGCAAAAGCAGATTTTTGCAGTGTGGTGGAGGAAACCAGATCCTTAGAGGGGTCCTTCTTTGCTTGAGCTTCACCGGGGAAGTAAATCCTACAAATTCCTTGCCTGGAGGAGAAGACCTGGCTGTGTGATCCCCCGGCATGGCATGTGGAGCAATATGCAAATGTACAGCTTGTTTGTGCTGTAAAGTCACACACTGGCTCCCCCATTCCTCAGAGCCAGGGAAACTGAGGCAGGGAGCAGCAAAGCAGCTTGCTAGGGAGGTCTGGAGCCCCAGCCCTGTGCATGAGGGTTTTGCACTGCTGTGGAGTGCAACATCCCCACCGTTGCTCCCCATAGCTCTGCTCCAGCCAAGGTAATGCCATTGTTTGCTCCCCAATAGCCCCTTCATACCTGCTTCCTGAAATGAGGCAAGTGCAGATACCCCCAGGAATTATCCTCCCATTTACTTACAGCAGCTGCTCTGCCTGTCTTTCCCAACCAAATTACAGGCTGAGAGATGCTTTTGACCACTTCCTTAGCCATGCTCACCCCTCCCATTCACTTGTCCCCAAGGACCCCTGCAAAGTTGGTTTCTGCCACCCATCCCAGTCCCCTACTGCCCCTCGGACGGAGCTGAGCATTAGTCCAGCTGCCGCACACGGCCGGGGGTGACTCCAGCGTGGGGGTCCGCGGGGAGGTGCCGGGGGGCTGGAGCGGCAGAGCCCCGGGGTCAGGGTGCGGTGCGTGTCGGGACCCCGGCAGGGAAGGGGTGCCGGCCAGCCCGTGTCCCGGTCCAGGGACGGGCTGCGGGCCCGGAGAGGGGCGGGGGGATTCACGTTTCGCTGACATCACGGCGGTGCTGGAGCGGCCGGGGGCCAGCAGCCCCGGGGGCCAGCAGCCCCGCCGCCACGGCCACTGCGCACCCGCGGCCACAGGCACCGGCGCCTCCGGTAAGTGGCGGCTGATGGCGGGGTGGCTCCCGGGGGACCCCAGGGGACGCCGTGCCCCTTCCCAGTACTTATCCAGGACCGCCAGTGTCTGCACCCCCAACGTGGGGATCCAGAGACCAACTCTGCAGTTACTCACCACCCTTTCTCTGGCCCCCCACATCCATCGGGGGATGCAGCCTTGCTTCGTACAGACTGGGGTAGAGTGGGACGGGGGGGCCTCCAGCACAGGGACTCCCTGCTCCTTTGCACCTCTGGGGGGCTCGGTGGTCTCAGATAAACGGGTCAGATCTTCACGGTTTGTTATCTGGGGGGTGCATGTATGTAAGCCACTGTTTGGGCCATCCTCCCCACCCCACCCCAGCTCTGGGCTGCGTTAGTGGGGGTTGGTGCAGCTGGGAAGGCTGCAGCCTGCCCCTCGGTGCTGTTTCCAGCAGGAGGGGAGGGGCTAGCCCGTCCACCTGGGTCCCCTCCCTAGCCCCGCTCGCTTATGCTGGGTCACCCTGGGGCAGGGGACTATAATTTCACCCCGTCTCAGGGAAGGCAGCCAGGGTGTAACTGAGAGCAGGGGAAGGATGTTCACAAAGGGGTTTGGTTCATTGTCACCCTCTCTGGGGACAGGCTCTGAGATTCCACATGTCCCCCCCAGCAGAGGTGAGAAGCCTGGGGCAGATCAGCCCCTGCTTACCCTGGGTGGGTAATGCAGGCTTGGGGTTTGGGGACAGGGACCCTGCTGTGCTAGTACAGGCTGACCATACTGAGCACTGGGTCTGCTGTCAGTCCACTGGCTGCCCATCTGTGCACTGAGCTCCTCCATGCTCAGCCTCAGTTGCTTGTGTGATGACTGACAGGGTCACAAAGCCTTCCTGGAGGGATGTTTTTTCCCCTGCTCAACTAAAAAGAGGGGTTACAGTGCAGGGAGGGAAGGAGAACAAAAGCCAGGCATGACTGGGAGCATACTTCCGGCTTGGCTGCCTCCAGCACAAAAAGAGCACCTTGTATGCAGGATCAGGCACTCCGTTGTGCTTGTATGGATGGTGAGGGACGGAAAAAGGGCTTGTGACTCTTGAAAACTGATGGGTAAAGAAAAAGGGAATGAGAGCAGCTTCCTGAGAGGAGGTGAGGAGCAGGGTACAAACCAGCTGAGCCATAATGATGTAGAGCAGCCTGTCCAGTGCCCTGCCAGCCTTGTGGCTCCTCAGGCCACGCTGGGGTCAGAGAAGGCTGGACTTTGCATGCTGGTCTGCCAGGGAAGAAGAATGAAACCTGGTGGGGCTGGGGTCAGCAACCTCATCTGATCAGAAGTTGTACAGCATCTCAGGGCAGGAGCTGGTTGGGGAGCTCCAGGGTGTGAAGGATGTGGCTGCGGTGCTGGGGGTGAGAGGGGTGGGACCAACCCTCCCCTGCACATCAAGCATCACTGCCACTCAGGGCAAGCCAGCCAGGAGCCAAAGGCGTGGGAGACTCTTTCTGCACCAGTAACACACTTCCTCCCTCCTCACAGGCCAGGATGGCTCCTCAGATCTAGACAGGGAGGCCAGAAAAGTGCCAGAGATACCCATCCAAGTGACAGTGGGACTGGGATAGTGGAGCTATCATGAGGATGTCTGAAGCCAAACTCCTCAGCTCCTCTTGCCTCATGCTTTCCTTGCTCTCCTTGCACTGGGCTTTGCTCCAGCTGGGCCAGGCTTTTCCCAGCACCTCTGACTACCTCCAGCGGGGCTGGCAACGGCTGCTGGAGGAAGGGGAGGGCTGCGCCGAGTGCCGGCCAGAGGAGTGCCCGACACCGCGCGGGTGCCTGGCTGGCACGGTGCGGGATGCCTGTGACTGCTGCTGGGAATGTGCCAACCTGGAGGGACAGATCTGCGACCTGGACAACACCAACCACTTCTACGGCAAGTGTGGGGAGCACATGGAGTGCCGGCTGGATGCTGGGGACTTGCGTCATGGAGAGGTGCCCGAGCCCCAGTGTGCCTGCCTCTCCCACCTGGCCCTCTGCGGCTCCGATGGAAAAACCTATGCCCAGATCTGCAGGTTCCTGGAGGTTGCCCATGCCCACCCTGATGCCAACCTCACCGTGGCCCACGAGGGTCCCTGCGAGTCAGGTAGTGCCCCTGGAGCTGCAGGATGGATGGAGACTTGTACCTCTAGGGAATAGACGAGCAAGGGGGTCTGGCTTAACTGTTTCTCCTGACAGCAAACCCGCAGCATCCACAGGGATATGGCAGCACTGGGGGCTGCTCCATACAGTGTCAGGGCTCCCCTAGTCCTCCCATCCTGCTGCTCCAGGGCAGCCTCTGCAGATGAAGCTCTTGGAGAGGTCTGGGAGCAGCTTTGCCAAGAGGGAGTGGGGTTTATGGGAAGCAATGAATCCTGCTGGAGCAGATGGGGAAGTTCCAGGGAATTGTTAGCGAATTCTTGGCGGCAGTGCTGGGTTCACACTGGCCTGTTGCTCCTGAGAAATGCTCCTGCCTCTTGCAAATGGAAACCTGGGTCCGTTTGACGTGGCTGTGTGATTTCCATCTCCCATTTAAGACTTAGCTAGGGGCTGAGAGGGGACAGACTGGTAGGGAGGCTGTGTCCCAGCCTGCCCAGTCTGGCACAGGTCACCCAGTGCTGTCACCACAGCCTGAGGAGTGTCAAGCTTGACTTTATTTTCTGTAGATCATCATATTCTTGAGTTTTTCCCAGGCGTATTTGGAGGGGAAGACTCCCCTTGACCTCTGGCTCATGCTATGGGCCAGATTGTGGAACAGATGTAGGTTGGAAGGGTAGTCCTCACTCTACCTCTCCAGGGAAGGGATGTGGAACCTGGAGATGTTGGCTTCGTCCAGCAGCTGGGGACCTGCTGACTCCCTTCATTGCTGGCATTAGCCGTGTCAGAGCAGAGGCCTTATTTGGCTGGAAGCTCACCTACCTCATCCATCCCCAGCAGCCTTGGGCTGGATGCACACCCCAATGGGCTGGGGAGGGAGTCCCCAGTCCCAGCTGTGAGGAGCGACCATGTTCTGGGGAAAGGTGAGAGTCTGCCATGGGTGGGAGAGGAGGGGCATGGGAAGGGTCCCAGCATCTCTACATGAACCAAATGCTGCTGCCCAAGAGACCAGCCCAGGAGAGCCCGTGGAGCCTGCCAAGGGTGGAACCTCTTCTGAGCCCACCCCGCTCTCCTGTACCCCCCTCCCCAGAGCCCCAGATCACCTCTCCTCCCTATGACACGTGGAACATCACCGGGCAGGACGTCATCTTTGGCTGCGAGGTCTTCGCCTACCCCATGGCATCCATCGAGTGGAGGAAGGATGGCACAGACATGCTGCTGCCTGGAGATGACCCCCACATCTCTGTCCAGGTGAGTGGTGTGCCTAGGGCATTGAACACGGGCCAGGGGTGACCCAGTGCTTCTCAGAGCTCATGGACAACCAGACCTGACAGTGGTCATACTCAGGGGATGGCCAAGCCTGGCTGCCTGGGAATGGGAAGGGGTGACTGGAGGCTGCATACAATGAGGACTGGCTGAGCCAGGGCTGGTGTCTTGGTGATAGGAGCCATCAGCGTAGCTCTCTTCTGCAATTTCCTCTAGTAGTTTTTGAACTTGTTCATATTTTTTAGGACCTGCAGAGTCCTGCAGCAGGGAGTTTCTCACCTCCCTGCCTTTAGTTTGCTCTGCTTGCTGGCTTCATTTGCAAACCTACTGGCAGAGCTAGAGAAGAGGCCCTCCTGAGTGCCTTCCAGCCTGGGTTATCCTCTAGTCCTACAAG
This sequence comes from Neopelma chrysocephalum, assembly GCF_003984885.1. Lineage (NCBI taxonomy): Eukaryota > Metazoa > Chordata > Aves > Passeriformes > Pipridae > Neopelma > Neopelma chrysocephalum. The sequence goes on from NW_020926031.1 coordinate 919,888, forward strand.
CACATCCAGGCAGTCCCTGCCCTTTTTTTCACATCAGCAGGACTCCCCTCCCAGAGCTGACAGGCCCAGGGGTCAGCATCCTGCCTGTGGCCAGCCCCAAATATAGTGCCCAGCTGGGCACACCTAGCTATTAGAGGGTGTGGGCAGAGGCATAGGGGCTGTCCACCTCAGCCAGGCACCAATGGGGAGGAAACTATGGTGGGATGGATGCGGGAAGCCAGGGGAGCTGGTGGAACCTGGCACCATTGTGGTGTGACATGCTGCTCCCCTTCCATCTCTCTGCCCCTCAAGCCTCCCCACAGCCTGTTGCAGGGTCCAACCAAGCCTCTCCACCCCAAGCAGGGCTACCCTGTCTGGTTGGAGGAGACTCTACTATCCTCCACCCCTGGCCACTGCACCATAATAGCAGCCTGCAAACACAGCTGCAGCCCAGCTGGGTCAGGAAAAGCCTATTTATTCCTGTGGATAAACAGAAAATAGCATGGTTGCTGCCAGAGCAATCCTGGGACCTCACTGCCTGCCAAAACAGGGGACTCGGGACTCTGTGGCACAGATGCCCCCTTGTTTCTGCCACAAGTGCTCACCAAAATCCCTCCTTCTTGCAGTTCAGAGGTGGCCCTCAGAAATATGAAGTGACAGGCTGGCTCCAGATTCAGGGTGTGCGGGTGACGGACGAGGGCACGTACCGCTGCTTTGCCAGGAACAGCGTCGGGGAGGTGGTGGCAGTTGCCAGCCTGACTGTCTTCACGCCAGGTGAGCACCGTGTCCTTGTCCCCATGCTCTTATGGGGATGAGGGAAGGGATGCCTGGGCCGAGTGCAGCGGTACAGCGGGAGCTGTTGGAGCACAGGGCTGTGCTGGGGATGCCCCAGCAAGCTGCTGTGCATGGTTTGGCTCTGGTCCTTGTGGGGAAGGAGACAGGTACTGTAGGGCGGCAATGTCACATTGTCCCTGTGCTGCTGTTTCAGACCAACTCAACCTGACAGGCTTTTCCCTGCCGAAGGCCCATGTGACACCCGAGGACTACGGGGACAGTGAGGAGGACTACTACTAGCCCAGAGACAGGATGTCTGGCTGCAGGGATCACCTTGCCCACAATCACGGTTCCTGTGTGTTGGGGACATCTCTGGAGCAAGCACCCTCTAGCCCAAAACTTCTTCTCTGAACAATCCTGGCACACCAGCCTGTTTTTTGGGGTGGGGGATAGGGTGACACATCGTTTTGGGGTGCTTGGGGAGGGGATACTGGCTGGTTGGTGGCACAGGGCTGGGACCAGGGGCAGCTCTGCCTGGAGCAGGGTGGGTCTGTCCTCTGGCACTGAGTGGAGACACGGTGGCAGTTGGGACACTGCAGGGACAGCTGTGCTGTGTGTGATGAGAACTTCGTGCCAGGGGTGGAGACAGCTCCCTTTGGGAGAGTGAGGGCAAGGCAGGGGCATCACTGCCCTGTAAAAAGCATTTTTGGGGAAGCTGGAGCAGAGGGTTAGGACCTGGCTGTGATATCCAGTGTGACACCCCCATGTCTGTTCTGTATTGCTTGAGCACAGAGACAGCCCGGCTTCTCCCCAGGATTTAAGGAACCTGCTGCCAAAACATCCTTCTCTTCTGTTTTGTTTTTAACCAGAAAAGTAGTGATTTGAGGAAACCAGACACTTGTGGCTTTCAGTGCTGTCTTTTCTCCAGCCCAACTACCCCTGTGGTCAGAAACACTTTGGCCTTTTTTGACTGACTTCATGCTTTCCCTTCCATGAAGCTCTTTTTTTTGCCGTTTCAGTTAATGTTATTTAAAATATGCACGTAGGTCAAAGCCAAGAGGCCAATTGGCTGTCCTACATCCACAGGGATGATTATGGGGGTGAGGGAAGGTGCAAACACTGTGGATGCTACCTTGTCCATTGTGGGGGTCCTTGAGGCGAGGAGCCCTCCTGCCCATTCTGGTGCTCATAGCTGGTCCTGGTGTGGGTCCTGCCCTTCTCACCCCACATGGGGATGGGGGTGCCATCTCCTGTGCAGTGGGGATGCATCAAGCCATGTAATTGTACCCCCATCAGTTTGGATCCTGTCCTACTGCTGCCCATTTTCATCTTGGGGTCCTAGGTTCTGTGACACTGGGGTCTCCATCAAGGTGACCACAGCCCTGTCAGTATGGAGCAGCTCTGTGCCTAGGTGTGGAAGGACAGGGAGGCACCAGTTTCTACTGGAAATGCTATCTTTAAAAAAAAAAATCCCACCTACCTCCCAGAGCTGGTTATTTAGAGCAAACTTTCATTTGTGGGAAGCATGGGAAGGAAGCTCAGAGCTGCACTGTGCTGCTCTGTGCCCAGAAAGGGCTGTCAGGACCCCTTCCATGGGAATTCTAGGGCTGAGCTCACACTCAAGGGATGATTTTCTCCCCAAACCAGCAGCATATACAGGACTTCTGGGGCTCAAAACCTCCATATGGACTAAACCACTCTCAGTTACTCAGTCCCAGCTCCAGGGAGGTCCAGAGCTGTGGGCTGAGGCAGGAAGCCAGATCCCATGAGGAAGGAGTTGGCCAGTCCCCAGGCAGGAGCAGGCAGGATGCAATGAGGCTGGTGGCTAGGGCACCACACTACTCTCCTTCACTTGTTTTTTCTTTTCTTTTCTTCCTCTTTCTCTTGAGAGCTGGCTCAGACGACTCAATTACAGCACTGAAACCTGAACAAGCAAATAAAAGGTATTTGTCTGGAGTTGGCAGCAGAGCAAAAATTCCTGCAGACGGTGAGGCTGGGCCAGCCCTGGCCCCTGCACCGCAGCTTGACAGGGCACAGCCGTCAGCATTGCTGCCCTGCCTGCTGGAGTGCCTGCCCTCTCTGGTAGCAAATCCTTTTTCAGCTGGGGAAATGCAAAAGCCGCCCATGTCTCAGTTTCGCCTTCCCTCTAACAGCGTAACAGCATCCTCCTGGGGCTGCTATGTCAGAGCTGGAGGGTGTTCAGGAAGGACCAGGGACACTAATGTGCCATTGATTTTTATTTTGCTTTTTTTGAGTGTAAAATCTGCTTTTGGAGAAGCTGGGCCGGTTTTACCCATCCTGATCTCCTCCCTGTTTCGCACACAAATCAGCTGGTGGAATTGGGCCATGCTCAGGCTGAGGCTGCCATGGGGAAATCTGAGAGCGTCCCAGAGCTTCAGCAGGCAGAAGCTGCTCACTGGGCTCCCCGTCGGTGCCTGGGGCTGGCCCCTGGCCAAGGCTGCCATGCCAACCCTCCTCAGGGCCAGGCTCACCCTGTCCCTGTCGGCACAAATCCAGGTCGTGCGGGGTGTGGATGCAGCAGTGGGCTGGCTGGGGAGCGTCATGTGGGCCGTGCCCCCATCCCTGGCTCTCCATATGCTCTGTGGGACGATGCCATGCATGGGCATCTGCATTTTGTTCTCAGTCCTTGCCATTCTCAGCTTCACACCTTGTCCCTGTGGTACCCTGGCAGGGAATGCTGTTGGCTCTGCAGGAAGGGCAACAGGGATGTAGTGACTGAGAGAGGGGGAAACTTGAGCAAGAGCCCTTGGCCAAAATTAACCAAGCCAGGGGCTGTGTCTCCCTGTTTCCTCAGACCCCAGTGTGGGAGAGGGCTGTCTGACTGGCAGGCTGGAGCTCAGCCAGTATCTGGGCTCTGCTCCCCCCAGGATGAGAGGTAGCAAAGTGGCTCCAGGGGCATAGAAGGGGGCTGGTGTCCCCTCATCCCAGCTCCCAGTCTTGCCATTTTCAGCCACTTAAAAATTAAAGGAGCCAATATTGCTGCACGGCTGGAATCGGTCACTGCCACAGAGCTTAATTGAGGTTATTTGTTGACTCTAGAACATTTGGTCACCTCTGCTGCTGGCTGCTCGGATATTTCCTGCAGCCCCTGCCCCAGCGAGGGGGTGTCCTCCCAGGCTCTGCAGATGCTGTCCTCAGCTCCAGGAATGTGGAGGGTCCTGTGGACCTGACCAAACCTGGTGCCCATGTGGGGACAGAGAGCGTGCCCCAACAGGATGCAGCACCAAATTCCTTTGCAGGCCAATTTTTGGGGTGGTTGCTTTCTGGGGACAGAGGGGACTGAGTGGCTCCTGCCAGCCCAGTGCCTGCACTCAGCCCAGGGACAAGGTCAGGTGGACTGGGAAGTGCTAACATGGCCATAGGATCGGGGCACACACCTGCACAGGCACCTCCTGGGATGAGCAGGGTGTGGGTACCTCCCAGGGCACCACAGGTCACTGTGAGCCTGTGTACAAAGAAAGAGGGGCTTATCCTGCCAGCACCTGAAAGACCCTGAAGATACACATTAATGGAGCCAAAACTGTGTGGTTAAAAACTGCCCTGCCACCATCAAGCATTTTGGCCACCCCCATTGTGGATTCACAGCTCTGGGTGCTTGGGGGAAATTCAGGTAAAACAGCCCCCCCAGCCTCCAAAACAGCTGCTTTCTGCCCCAAAGCTGCAGTTGGGTTGCACCCAGCCCCTGCTCCAGGCTGGTGGGGCTTCAGCACTTCCCACCACTCCAGCCTTCAGTGCAGGGGTGCCAGCCAGGACCCCGGATCACTCCAGAAACCACCATGGGCCAGAAGATGGTTGGTGGCTGACCCAGAGATGGATGACCTGAAACAACTGGTGCCTTCCTCATCTTTACACCCCCTCAGTGCTGCCCAGCACTCACCTGGAAGCAGAACTCTGAGCAGTTACCAAGCCACAGGGTTTGGTGGTCTGCAGGGAAACTCCACCAAGTTTGGCAGGTAAATATGCTCCAGTAGCAAACACAGGCTGTCTTGTCCTTCCCTTTCCTTGGAGGTGCTGAGACCTGCCCCTGTCTGGGCCTGGGCAGGAGGCACACAGAATAATAAAATGGTTTGGGTTGTAAGGGACCTTATCATCTAGTTCCAACCGTCCTGCCACGGGCAGGGACACCTTCCACTAGACCAGGTTGCTCAGGGCCCCATCCAGATTGGTCTTGAACACTTGCAGGAATGGGGAGTCCACAGATTCTCTGGGCAACCTGTTGCCAGTGCCTCACAACCCTCACAGGAAAGAATTTCCAGGCACATGGTGTGATTCTTGGGCATGTGCTGTGCAGGGTCAAACTTGGACTTGATGTTCCTTGTGGGTACCTTACAACTCAGAATATTGTGTGATTCTGTGATTCTTCTCAATACCTAATCTAAACCTACTCTCTTTCAGTTTAAAACCATTCCCCCCTGTCCTGTCACTACATGCCTGTGTCAAAAAGTCCCTCTCCAGATTTCTTGTAGCCCCTTTAGGTACTGGAAAGTGCTCCAAGGTCTCCCTGGAGACTTCTCCAGGCTGGACAGGCCCAACTCTCTCAGCATGTTTCCAGCCCTCTGAGCATCTTCATGGCCCTCCTCTGGACTCCTTCCAGAAAGTCCATGTCCTTCTTATGTTGAGAGCTGCAGAGCTGGACGCAGCACTCCAGCTGGGATCTTGTAAGAGCAGAGTAGAGGGGTAGAATCACCTCCCTCGACCTGCTGGTCACACTTCCTGTGGTGCATCCAAGCCTCCATCCCAGAGTCCAGATTTGGGCCACCACTGTGATTAGCCGTTAAACAGTGCCATCTCCTGGCAAAGCCACTGGCCACGCCAAGCCCTGCCACCGTGCTGGGCAGCCAGCAAAGGTATGTGGGGCCTTGGGCATCTCTGGAGCACCCCGACCCCCCAAATCCAGCCCTACCTCATCCATGCCCTGCCCTGCCCCAGCAGCATCTCTGCATTGCTGGGAGGGGTGATGCCACTGCAGTATGAAACTATCTCTTGGGATGATCACCAGAGCCAGAGCATCCTCTTGACACTGGTTTTGGGTAGCTTCAGCAGGCACAGCTGGGATGGGGCAGAGACTGGAGATGTTCAGCTGCAGTCCCTGGGTGTCTGCTTTGAACTAGGGTTGCAAAAGGGTCAATACCCCTTGTGACCACCCTGACAGTCCCCCTGTGCCACGAGCATCTCCCATGGGAGATCAATGGCTTCTGGCAGAGGCTTGTCCAGCCTGAGCTGATCACTGGTCATGCCTGGATGGAAGCTGGCAGCACTGCAATCTTGCTCTGCAAAGGAGCAACCAAGTGTGGGGAGCTCAACCAGAGCCAGAGAGACCTTCAGGGCAGAGCAGCAGCTACCCACAGGACTTCTCTCCCTAACCTGTCCCTAGCCTGTCCCCATCCCTGTGGGAGGGTGGTATTTTCCCTTGTGTTCTCTGCACAGCACCTTTTCACCCTGCTGTAGTGGCTCAGGGAGAAAATAAAAAGAGCAAGACAGCTTCCCTGCCTCCACCCAGCACTTATGCCACCTGATAAACAAAATGGAAATAAATCCTCCTGCGTTTGCAGCAAATAGGTCTCCATGGGGGGTTGCTTTCAATAATTCAAATGCTGTTGCAGAGCAGAGCAGAGCCCACGCCAATGGGTTTTAATAAACACAGCCATAATGTGACATGCAATTTATTATTAAGCTTAAAACAGGAAGGAAAGAGTTTAATAAAAGCACCAGGTTCCCTGTATCAGTCACAGTAAGTGGTGGGGTCCTAGCTGTGGGGGGAGGTTGGCCAAGCTTGCTGCAGGGGCATGCAGAGCCGGGTTTGCTTTTCCACACGCCCCTCAAGTTGAGACTGCAGGAACCCCAGGCAGCGCATGGAGATGTGAGCCAGACTGGGGGGGAATGGGGATCATTACATGGACAAGGGTAAGGTGTGAAATGCTGCTCCCTATACAGCTTCCCAGCCATCCAGGGAAGAGCTCTGCCTTGGCATCGCAGCGTGTTTGCAATGGCAGATTAAAGCCTCAGGTTTAGTCCCTCTCCTCAAAACTTTCTCACCCACAACCCTTCCTAACTTAGCTCCACCTGGGCAGCCCCATCCTGCTCTGCCCTTACCACCCCTGGGCTGCCTTTAAAGGCAGGGAGAGGGGACAGCTGACCCTCCTGGGGATAGTGAGGCTGTGTAAGGTGAGGTGCTGCAAGGCATGGGGAGCAGCTGGTAGCTGGCCCTGCAGCATGTGTGCTGCCTGCTGGGCTGCATGGCTGGCCTTTCAAGCCATGGATTTGCTCATGGGCTGGTGGAAAGCAGGAACTCATGAGGGAGGTGGCTTTGCTGAGGGATGAAAGTGGTCCAGCTATGTCTGGAGGCATCTCTGTGTACGGGTGAGGGGTGAAGGAGGTTGCAGCATTCCATATTCATTATCTAGCAGGAGCAGGATGCTGCTTTCTCACTGTGCCTGCTGTAGGCTTCCCTGGACACTTGAATGTTGAGACTTCCCCTAGGGATGTGGCTTTTTTTGCCTCCTCTCCTTGGTCTTGCATCCTGGCAGTGCCCTGTCTTTTTGGGAAGGATCCTGGCAAACTCCAGTACCCATTCCTTCAGAGATCAGCACAGCAGCTGGAAGAGATGTGAGAAGTGGGGCAGGGACTGCCTGTACTGTTTCTGCATGAAAATGGGGTTTGTATGATTGCCCCATGCTCTGGTTGGGGGAATGACCTCAAGGAGGAGCAGTTCCCTGCATGAAAGCTCTGCTTGTGTTATATTAGACAACAGATAGTCCCTTCTCTGCCAAGGCTGTGGGAGATGGGGACCTTTATCCCATTCCAGTTAAATGACAGCCACGGGCTCCAGGGCACCTGCAGCTCCTTGCAGCAGAGCAAGCAGTCTCCTATCTTAAGGAGGGCTTTCCAGCCAGATAAGGCCATGCAGGCAGCCTGTGTCCTCCAGTTTGGCTGAAGTGCTGGCAGGGCTATGCGTGGGGCAGCTTTTGTGGGCTCTTTAGCTGGTGTTGACAGCAGAGGGTTTACGCTGGGATTGATGCAGAGTAACACCCTCCAGTTCTGCCAGCCCTGGTGCCTGCTGGAGCCTGTAAAAGACTTTAACTTAAGACTGTTTTGTTTTTCTCGGCTGTGTTTGCTGAAAGCTCCATTGCTTCTGGCTTTAAATGCCCAAGAGTTGCTGACATGACTCTATCCATGACCACTGCTATCAGTGTGAACAGTATCAGCCTTGCATAACTTTGTTTCCATTAAAAGCATCAGAAATTATGATTTTTTTTTTGTTGTCCCTTGTAAGAGATGAAGGTCTGAGACTGTGAGTGGGAACCTGGATCCAGTGGAGGGACACGGTGTCTTGCCTGTCCCCTTGAGGTGATGATCCCTGTGCAGATCCACCAGGAGCAGCACCAGCTCAGGGAGGGCTGGAGGGCCCTCACAATGGAGTCTCCTTGCATTGCAGGTTACTTTTTGACCTTCACCTATGGTCAGCTGGGGGAAAGACCCGCCCTTGGTGGTGTGTGGGGATGGTGTGGAGATGGTCCTGGTTATCTCTCTGCTTGTGTGCTCATCTAACGTCCTGAGTCTGCTCTCCTTGGGCTGGGTTTTCCCCTCTGCATGGGGCTGCAGTTCCCCAGTGCTCCCCACTGGAGGGACAGTGGGATGAGCTGGAGCAGGCAACAGACTGTGTGAGGGCACAACCTGCAGAGAGCACAGGTATCCTTCAGAGAGCGCCTGGGGCACGTTATCTCAGAGGCAAGGAGGTGCTCAGCAGGGACCTGCCTTATCAGAGCGCTGGTTGCTGTCTCTCCTCGCAGCCCTTTCTGCCCCGGGGCTGCTCTCTGTCACTTCTCTGCTCTGTAACAGCCGGAGGCAGGCGGAAATGGGAGCCCCTGTGCCTGGTCCCTGCCGGAGCGCGCTGCTTCGGAAGTGTGGGGGTATCTGGCTTGCAATTACTGTGCCTTTGGCTTGGCAGGCCTGAATGTGTGAGTGATGGGGTCTCTGCAGAGCAGCCCCTGAGCCCTGGAGGGCTGGGGAGTGCTCATACCCATCTGCAGCTTCCCCAGCTGCCTGAGTTCGGCCAGCTTGAGAATGTGGGAGGGGAGCACGGGAGAACAACTTTGGGCTACTAGTGAGAACCCCAAATACTCACCTGGTTGAATGTTCAAAAGCATAGCCTGAACCCCCCTTTTTAATAACCTCTCTCTCCCAGCTGTGGCTGGGAGGAGACGGAGAAGAAGCAACTCACATCTCCCATTCCCATCCACCTTTCCCACTTTGCAGCCATATGTTGCTGTATGTGGTGAAGGGCTGGAGTGGCTGTTCTGCATCTCTCCAGGACATCTGCTGGAGAAGAGCTCAGGTAGGGAGTATAAAACAGAAAAAAAGTCTGGTTTTGCACCTTGGGTGGTGTCAGTGGGACCAAGAAGGTCCAGGGAACCCTGGTCTGGTGTGTCCTGCAAGTACAGCTGCAGCCAGTGGATTGAAGTCCTTCATGTCTGTAGATAACAAAGCATCAGCCACCAGGATGCTGCAGTTATAGGATGGGAGCAGCAATTCCTCTGCAAGCATTTTGGGAGGGAGGATGCTGCCTTCCCTGCCCAAGGATGGAGGCGCTAGAGACAAGTGATTCCAGCTCAACAGGGTTCACTTTCAACATGGGGAGAGATCCAAAAGCACTGAGCACATTAGGATGGTGTCCTCAGGAGTTGTCCCAAGCTCCAGCTCTCTCCCACTGCCAGCATGCCCTGGCCTTGGGGAAGGAAGGGTTAAACTACAGGTCTCAGCAAAACAAGTGCTCTCTGAAAAGTCAGCCAAGCTACCCAAGTGCCGACCTCCCCTCTACCCCCACCATTATCCATCTCTCTTATCTGCCCTGGGCAAGGGCAGGGCATTTCCCCTCCTCTACTGATGAGGACCAGAGCTGGTGACAGGCGGAAGCCTGCGCTAACTGCGTGCAGGGCTCAGGGAGGCCGTGGCCGTGGCATCCCAGCTGCAGACTGTAGCTGCAGGTCAGAGATGTGGAGCAGTGGTATGGTCCACCATGGGGCTGGATCCACCGAGGGCTTCCCTATCCCTGAAGTACTCCAGTGGCACCTCATTTCTGTAGTAAGCATGCAGTGAGATGCTGGGTCTCAGCCCCTCTGGAGAGCCTGGCTCACATCAAGGAGGTTATCATCTCTACAAGGGCTAAGTACCTCTGGGCACTGATATTTTCGGCCAAGGCAGCCCAGTTTAGGGTGGCATCACACAGGCCAGGCAAGCTGGGACACAGCTCTGTCCATGCTGAGAGTGAAGATGGAAGGGGGTAGAGGTGTTTCACCCAGTGAGGGCTGCAGTGGGAGCAAGGTGCCAGGGCATCTCTGGCAGTGCATGAGCTCTGCCAACAAAAGGCAGGCTTGGATGGGCTGTTTAATTAAATGTGAAGGGCTCTCACACTTCACAAGCTGCAGTCCTCGCTGCAGCCTGAGCGACTTTGGAAAAGAGACCTTTTATTAAAAGAGAGAGAGAGAGACTCTGGCTCCGCCAGGCAGCCATCAAATGGCACATTTAATTGTCTCGGCTCGTTTAGCTGTCACATGGGGAGGGATGTGCTCTGAGCTCTTCAGCCTTCACTATACATCCTCCCCGGTAGGCACACATGCTGCCTGCATCCTGGGTGCTCCTGCTGCCCTGCAGGAGGGCTGCCAAGGAGTAGGTGGGAGATGAGACTTCATCCAAGGTCAGCACTGGGGGCTTGCTTGGTGCACTGATGGTCCAGCCTGCTCAGGGCTGAGCACCGGGGCTCAAAAGGGCTTGGGAAAGCAACTGGGGAGATGGGAGCATCCTAGGGAGATGGGAGCTGTCTGGAAGGCACAGGGTAACTAAACGGCACCTTAAAAGTATCTTCTCATTTATTCCCATGGTATAAATGAGGCAGAAGACTTCTGTCTCTGAAGAGGCTGTTCTACCCTGGTTTCAATGTGACAACCTTAGTGTATAAGCCACAGGGCGGGCTGGCAGTGGGTTGGAATAGTTGTGCTGCTCCTTTCCTCTAGAACTGAAGTCCTTGAAAATATCTTCTGGGCTCTGCACTATCCCAGCAGCAGGGAGCTGGCCTATTCAGAGTGCACTTGGAGGGAGAAAGGACCTCTGGGTGGTTTTGCTTTAAATCCACTGGGTGGCATGGAGAGACTGAACTTGGGTTCAGCTGCTGGTACCGAGCCCATCATCCTGTGGGAGAGGTTGTCTGCCTGAGTGAGGGGACGTGTCCCTGGAGGGGGAGTTGCAGCCTTTCCAGTGGCTGTGCGGGAGCAGCCACACCAAAGCTCACCATTCGGAGAGGAGAGGAGGAAGAAAAAAAGATCAAGACGGGGAGGAAATACAGATTTTTATCAAAACCTCCTACTTCAAAGCTGTCCAGCTGAAGTGCTCCCCGTTGGTTTAATTTGAAGTGATGTTTCCTTCAGTAACTGCAGCTAAATGGTATCAAGCAAGGCTAAAACAGCCGGAAAGCCTGGAAAAGAAAGGCACTGTTCGGGAACGGCTCAAGGCAGACCTTCCCCTTAGGGTCAGGCTTGAAGACCTTTCCATAGGGATGAAAATTTCCAGTGCTGGTGTTTCTCATCCATCAGCTAATGGCATGGATAAAATCCAAACCCTTTTTGTGAACAGAAACAGGGTAATTTCTCATCCTGGGTGCCTTTTCTCACCCCTGGGTGCTGGGGATTGCTCTACCTCTCTGAACTGGCTGCAGGGTCTGCACTCAGGAGCAAGGGGAAGGCAGGAGATGGAGACCTGGGTGCTGCTCTGTGCATCTCCCAGGCTTGTGGTTTTCAGCCTGCAGCCTCCCTGAAGATGTCTTGGCATCTCACCCCAGCACATGGGTGAGAGCTAAACCAGACTGCAGAGGGCATCAGGGGAAGGGTCATGAATCCATAGTCCTGATGAATCCCTTCAAAACTTCTTGGAGCAGAAGAGGATGGCCACTGCTCCCAGTGCCTGGGGAATTTGTTTGGGGGGGCAGTGGGGAAAACCAACAACAGCGGGGCACGTGCTGCCCCGTTACAGCATCCCTGAACTATTAAAAAACTGCCTGGGAGGCAAAGCAGCTGGCTTTTCCTGGGAGAGTCTGATGTTCTCCTGTCTGCTGCATAGAAACTGATTTTCCCCATCTGGCTTGAAAATGGAGAGAGATACTTTGAAGGCAGCTGTGTCCTGTCCCTGCTGGGGGCAGCAAGGCTGGGTAATTCCTGGGCAGTGGCTCTGGTCACTGGGAGGACAAAGGTGGTCAAAGTAGGCCAGCTGCTCTGGAGAGAGGGAGAAGGACATGTCCTGGGAAACAGAAAGGTCATGGTCATCTCTTTAACCTCCAGTGGCCTAAACAAGATTTTAATGGCAATGACTGTGTTAGCACTAAAGCCACTGGCCTGGAAGGAAAGTGAAGGACAAGTCATCTCTTGCTGCACGTGGAAAAGGGATGCTCAGAGATGTCTGTCTGCTAGGGACTGCTCATAACCCTGTCTGCAAATCTTCTTCCACCCAAAAGACCTGAGTGTTGCTCCAGCCAGAGGCTGCTTTAAAGAATGGGACTTCAGAGATCTGTGATGGCGGCAGAGCTGGGACCCTGATCCCAGACTTTCTTACATTAAATCTCAAGGGGGAGATGCTCAAATACATGTTTGTGCTTGCAGTGATGGGAGCTGACCATGTGCTCTTTCTCATGCTCCCCATGACATTTGGGGAAAGGTCTCTGCCAATCTCAAATGAAGTTTTGAAGCTGTATGAAGAGGCAAGGAGGGAAAAATAAAATCCTTCTTCCATAAGAGTGGGGTGAAAGAAGCTGTAATTTCTCTTCTCCCAGTCCAGCAACCCCACGTCCCCCGCAGCAGATCCATTCCAGCACTGGTATGGTTGCTGCTTTCTTAACTCTCCCTCCTCCTCGCTCCCTCCTCTGCCTCCCCCTAGCTCCACTCCACGTGCTCCCAGCTGCTCTAGGATGATACAGTCAGGCGCAGAGTTCATGGGAGCCGTACCTGTGCTTTGTCTTCATCTGTCACCCCTCCTGACAGTCAGATCCATCTTAAACTGGGAGCGAGAGGGGAAGAGAGGGAAGCAATAATTAACCTCTGTGCAGGCCGCTCCCGAAATGCTGCGGTCTGCTGATGCACTAGGAGACATCCCTGACACTTTTATTGCTACTCCAGCGCCGTGCTGTGTCTGTAGGAGGTGATTTGGCCAGGCTGGGATACCAGAGACTTTCATTACAGTTGAAGAGCTGCTGGCACCCGCAGCCTTTCTCTGCTGGGTGCGTTAGCGGGGTCTCCCCACCACCCTCACTGGTGAAGCTGAGGGGAAAACTCATTTTGGGGTATTGGCAGGCAGACTGAGCTGGGGTTTTCATGATGCAGTCCTTGGGGTGGGTGGTGGGTGCAAGGTGTGAGTTGGATTTAGGGGTTGAAGCTGTTTTTCGTGTGGGTGGAATATACAAGTTTTTCATGTGGGTGCAGAAGAAGAGCTAGTGTGTCATCCAGGATGGGCAGTCCCAGTCCCAGGAGATGCTGCCAGGATGTGCCTGAGATCTAGGGCAGGATCCCAGGTGTTACAGAGCCTGAGCTTCCATTACCTGCGACAGATCCTTGGTGGTAACCTTGTCCTGGACTGGAAAGTTTCCTTGATGGGGATTATGAAGTGAGGATAGGGGCTGGGGTCTTTCAGGCTCCCTTGTGATGCTGTGCTGGGCTGTAATACCATCTTGGCAAGGGACAGTACTGAACATCCCCCTGGGTGCCTGTGGGTCCCTGTGCTGGCACTCTTGTGGTTGGGTGGCTCCACAGCCACCTCCCAGCAATGCTGGGACAGCAGTGACACTGCACAGCTGACAAATGTCAGCTATGCACCTGCCTGATTAGGGCCTGGTAGCAAAGGAGCCCAGCAATTAAAGCAGCATCAGCGGCCAAGCAGCATGAAATGCAAAGACAACAGTTATTCTTGTAAACCCAGCGGAGCCCAGGGACAAACACAGCCTGACCCTGCATGGAAATCAGGAAAAGCCAGCTAGGAGATGGTGTCTGTCTTGGTTCTTCTGCAGGATTGCTGGGCTGTCAATCGGAGCAGCGACCACGTTTCATTACATACTGATTCCTGTTCAGCAGATGTTGCAACCTCACCTCATAGGAGAGCTAGAGAAAATCAGTGCCAAAAGCACTTGGCAGTCAAACCCTGGGTTGTCCTGATCCAAAGTGGCACATGGTCAGGCTGGTGATGTATCAAACTCCTGGTCCTCCATGTGGGTGTGCAGAGGCTGGGGAAGGATGGGGCAGCACTAGTCAGAGCTGGGGACCAAGTGTAGGTCCAGATCCTGGTATGGGATGGGCTGTTGTGCAGTGTCTTCTAGTGTTCTGGACATGGAAGGTCCTCTGTTTTGGGAGGTGAGCAGAAAGGACTCCTTGGGATGTGTCTTTGGGATAGCATTGACATGTCCTGTTTGCCCATGAGATGAGTTGCAGCAGCTGTTCCTCCCCAAAAACAGTCTTAAGCAACCAGGACTGTGAGCAGGTGGGAACCTGGCATCAGGTCCCACTGCTGCCCCCATGGTTTGCAGCAAGGGGCAGCTATCCAAGGGCTGTGAGCCTCCTGCATTGGAGGGTCAATGAGTCAGTGCCATCTCCTAGATGGGAGGATGGAGGTGCCACTGGAGCTGGCAGAGGGAAGAGCTACCATGGGATTCTGAGCCATATAGGGTCTGGTGGATTGAATTTATCAAAATGAACGTGAGGGCCCCTGGTCCCTTTGTGAGGGGGAATCACCAAATGCTGAAGGACTGGATCATGAAACTGAGTAAGGGAAAACAGGGAAAATACAAATCTGTATCCAAGTTCAAACTAAGAGAAAAACACGTAAAATAAGATCCATTCTGTTTTTCGTTTTTTTTTAGCAGTGAGAGGGGCTGAAATAAGCCCATCCACCAAGATCAGAGGTGGCTTAGCCTGCTCTTGGGGTCTGCAGAGCAAACTGGCATCCTTTTCCATGTGCTTGTGTCATAGGGATTCTTTAAACAAAGACAAGTTAGAACTGTCAGTGTTTGTAGGCAGGTTGCTATGATCTGGTCTGAGTAATTTCTGAGGCAACTGCAGAGGATCCTGGCATCTCTCCTAGCCTGGAGTTCTCTATTTGCAGCCTTGGTCCTGGCAGATTTCTTACTCTAAGTACTGGCACACATGCTTTAAGAACTGTCAGCCCCATAGGTGATCCCAGGCTGTTTCTAAGAGGTCTATGAAAAGCCATCAAGAAAGACAGAGGCAGCTTCTGCCATTTGGGGCACATTCCTAGTGGAAGACAGTCTCTGCTTTAAAGAAAACACAGTCTTTGGATGTATGAAAATGTTGTTCATATCAGTTGGAAATGTGGAAACTGAGGCAAGGAGGATGAGACTGATTTTTCCCAGCTGAGGCAGGAACCTGGTAGCAAGCCCAGAAATAACTCAGAAGTCTCATAAATATTCCCCTTTCTAGCTGTAAAAGTATCCATTGGGAACAGGTCAATGCATTGAAGAAAACCAGCCCCAAAATTTCCATCTCAGCCTTCAGGGGGTAGTTTGCCACGGGTAAAGGGGGAAAATGCTCCTGAGCACCTGAAATGTCCAAACAGACTGCAGATGAGGCTACGCACAAGTGCTGCCAGCTCCCTGTCTTTTGAGAAGCAGGAAGACTCGGCCTTTGCCTGCACAGATGGGGGTTTAATCAGGCACAGTTTAAGCACATGGGTGTTCAGCACTAATCCAATTTCCCTCCATTCATTAGGGTGGTTATTCATCACTTGGGAATGATGAAAGGCTGAGAGTCCACGTGGATGCTGGAGAGTTGCAGCACTGCTCAATGCCGGCGTGCGACTCTTCCCTTGCTGCTGCGCCTGACTGCCAGTGGGGATGGCAAGTGAGCTGCTGGATGAGCCCAGTCCCTTCACAACATCAAATTGCAGGCCAGACTTGCCCCACCAAGCTCTGGGGATCAAGTCATCTTAGATTTTGTCCACCAATCATATGGGAAACTGGCTGAAGCACCAGGTAACACATGCAGACAAGGAGCTGTTGGGTTAGAAGAGGATCTGAAGCAATGGAAACCTGTAGTCCTGCTGTGCTCCACCAGACCCTTGCATTGCTCCTGGTGGTTGATTGAACAGTAAGCTTACAGGGCAAAGCCCATCTCTGAGATCTTGGTGAGCCCACAAAACAGTGTGTTCATCAAGCTGGTCCCAACTCTACAGAGAAAGGCCACATCCTGTGAGAGCAGAGCTATGGGGAGTGGGTGAAGGAATAGACATCCCTCCAGGCTGGTCAGAGCTCAGGTATAACATCAGCTAGAACAGCCACTGCTGAGGCTGCACGGGAAAGGCAGCTGCCTTGTGTGCATGTTTGCTTCTTCCAAGGGTTTGGTGGATGCATTTCAACCTCTGTCACATGGTGTCTGGGCAGACAGGTCAGGAGGCTGCCAGATCATGTCATGGCTGTGCTCTGGGACCCTGGCATCCAAGGAAAAGACAAGAGATGCTTCTCTCTGTTCCTTTCCCCTATATGTGAAGCTCAACAGACCTTTTCTTTCCAGACAAATAGCAAAGTTTGCACAAATGTCTAAGATGTTCTCTCCTGATTCCCAATTCCTGTAATCCCTCTGAATATTCTGGCCACTAAAGGCAAAAAACCACTCCGTGGTTGGAATGAAAGGGTCTGCAAACACTGTACAGGAAGGATCAAAGGCTCTTGAATGGATGCAAGCTGTGTTTTCCTGCTGCATTTATTCCCTGGTGCTAGTAAATGGCCCTTGTAGCATGGCTCACAGGGATGAGAATTACTGCCCTACCCCAGGGAGCTAAAGGGTAACTACCAATTAGCGGCTGCAGAGATATTGGATAATTCTGATTATCATGAAGTGTCTGGGGACCTCCAGGTCATTGCCACAGGGCACCTGGGCTCTGAGCAACTATTTAACTGTGTTCTGGAGTGAACCAAACT
Organism: Neopelma chrysocephalum; assembly: GCF_003984885.1. NCBI lineage: Eukaryota > Metazoa > Chordata > Aves > Passeriformes > Pipridae > Neopelma > Neopelma chrysocephalum. Next base: position 936,623 of record NW_020926031.1, read on the forward strand.
GGTTCTCACATCCTGGACAGAGTCTGGTCCTGCAGAGCCCACATGGGGGTCTCTGCACAGAGCCCAGGAGGGGTAGGAGGTGAGAGCTGCTTACCACACACGGAGCTGAGCTCCCAAGCTTCTGGCCTGTCTGTCTGTCCTGTGCCCTCCTTTGCTGGGAGCTCGGTATTAATGCATCTGATATGCTGTGTCCCCCTCAGCCTAGAAGGTCAACACACATTGGGGACCCTGAAATTACTTACAGGCTGCTTGGTGGCACGGGGTCTCCTTACCTCTTCACTCAGCCCTTTCCTTTCCTCTGAAGGATTTTTCCTCCAAAGAGGAGGAAACCTCATTCATTTAGTTTCCAGCTCATAGCTTCTTCCAAAACCTCCCTGTCGTCCCTGCAGGCCCCTGCCCTACCTAAGGCCATCTCCCCTCCTTCTGCAGCACCCCACTTCCCAAACCCCAGATGAGCAGCAAGGCACTAACACCAGCACCCCTCTACCTTCTGAAAGGGGCTGGTGGTTGTGTTTGATGGGAGCAATCCATCTCCATCATTGTAATGACCGTTCCCATTAATCGGCCATAAACTAATAAAGTAAGCACTTTCCCCTCCACACCCCCCCTCAACTTCATTAAGTCTTTAGTACATTAATATGTCTTACTTAGTGTCGACTTTGGCCTCTGGTCTGATGGTTGGATTTGGGTTTTTAGGTTTTGTTTTTAGGGTTTTTTTTTTTAATTTTTTTCCTGTGGGTAACATGAGTTTACCTGCTGATGTTATTCCCTGCAGCCCCGGGGAAGCTTTGACAGCCCAGGTCATCCTTACAGCAGCAGAAGTATCATGTGTGCTGATGAGCCGAGAAAAAAGGGACAGGGACAGGGATTAGGGTGGGGGAAGGAGGGAGGGAGGGAGGAATAAAAGATCCCGTACACCTCCAAATTAAATTTGTGATGCCTGGCATCAGATGGGCCCGCAGCCAGAGATTAATTCGACTGATCAAGTTATAAAGAGTGCTGAGGCGGGTAATCAATCTTGGAGCTGTCAGGCGAATAGGCAGCAGTATTAACCTGGCAGGACTCACACACACATACACACGCACACACGCAGAAGCCTTTTTAATTCCTATCACATTGACTGTTATTTCCCAGGCCTGTTTATTTTGGAAGGGCTGAGGGGGGGACAGTGGGGGGAGCAGCTCTTTGCTCTCTCCTCCATCACCTGCAGCAATAGCCCCATTCAAGCAGAGCATCGTTCTCCCCCTCGTGCACCCGCCACCTTGACATGCAAAGGGGAAGCCCTTGGACATGAAGTTAGAAGGCTTTAGCACCAGTTTTTCAACTGGGTTTCCTGCTGGATACTGAGAAGACTCAGGCTGGGTTTCCTCCTCTTTCCAGTGGTGGTGGTGTTATTCTTCCCCACCAGCTGCCGGGGTGGGATGGGCCCCAGGCTTGTGATGCTCAGCCCCAGGCATGCACAGTCCCCATGTGTCCCTGTAGTTTCACAGAGCACTGTTCCACCCTGGATCAGCTGCAGACTGGAGCTTTTTGGAGCTGAGTCTACAGAGCCCATAGCAGATGAATGCCAAGAGCTCTCTTTGGAGGTCTTCCTTGGGAATGGGTTGCAAGCAGATTAGCAGTGGTGGAAACTGGGCAGCTCCCTGCTTGCTCTGAGCCTTGGGAGTGACAACTCCACTGGCAACGGAGGAGAGTTCTACCTGTATGAGTTGGAGACCCCTGTGCTGGCCAGGTGCTGGGAGAGACCTCATCTGGTCCAGACTCAGAGGTGGACTGGGCAGATCCTGCAGGCTCAGAGGTGGGAGTCTAAAGAGCTTTAAATCAGCTTCACAGAGAGAACGACCCTTGCAGGTGAGAGCAGGGACAAGACCAGCCAGGGAACCAGGAATGGGTTGTTTCCAGAGGGAGCTAAACTTGGGACAATTGGAAGGATGACAGAAGAAGCAAGAATTTGGGGCACTCAGCCAGCAGGACAGCACTGCAGTGCATCTGGGAGACTACCAGTGCCCGCCCCGTGGGGGTCATTATAGGCATCCAGCTGCTGGCAGTTCATAGCAAACCACCATGACATTAGGAGGCAGTGGGACCTCCTTATATGAGGAGAGCAGGATGCCATCCCCTGCTAACTCCTCTCAGGCTGGGGACATCTTCTCAGGGGATGTAGTCAACGAGTAATATCTCCACACAGAAGTCACTGCTGGCAGCTACCAAAAGCTGTTGATATTTTTTTGCCAGACCAAGCACACAGTGCCCCATCCAGGAGCTGGAAGGGGACCTGGAAAGGTGAACTAGTTTGCAATGGTGCTGAATGCTGAGCATAGCCCAAATACATGGGGACTGAGAGCTGGTTCTGCAGAGCCCTACTCCTAGTGGCTGGTCGCCATGTGGACCCCAACCGAGTGTGTTTGTTTACTGAAAGGGTTCAGGTAGGAGCCATCCCTATACTGCAGCCCTTCTGGTTGTCCCATCTGGCTGAGGGATGAGAGAGCCCTTGCTGAGGCCCTGGGTTGGTAGCCCTTTAGCTCCAAGCCATACTGCCCCATGTCCAGGCAGGCTGGAATTTTGCAGTGGTCCTACAGTACTTTCCAAGAGCCAAAGCTGCAAGATGTCAGCGTGACACAAGCAGGACAACTGGCTCAGGCTGCTGGGAACACTGTGGCCTTTCCAGGATGTTCAAGTGGGTCCTTTCAGGCTGGAACAAATTGCGTGGGCAGCTGAGGGGTCTCTGAGAAATGCTCTGTGGTGGGAGCTGGTGTCTCTGCAAGAGGAGTTGCTTTCCATGCAAGGTCCCCTGGTCAAACATTTCAAAATCCTTTCACTCCCACAGTTTTCCTGCATATTCCCTTCAGGGGCTGTCAGTCAGGCTGTGACGGCCCCGCTGGGAGACAGGGCACCCAGCATGGCTGCAGCTTGCAGCCAGCTCCTTCATCTCCGCATCCAGCACATATGTTTGTGCAAGGGCTGTGTCAAGGGCTGATGGGGGCGCTCAGCTCCAAGGTGCTTGGGGTAAGTCCCGAAAAGGGGACAGAGTTTGGGGAAGGATTGCTGGGTGACATGCTCAGCACCAGCACTCATCCTCTGTGTCTCTCCCTCTCTGAAGGAGATGTGGGGGTGGATGCTGTGTGCCTCAGGGATGTCCACATCCTCCTTCATGTCCCCCATAAAGCAGAACAGAGGTGCTGGTACTGCTCCTCTCTCTGTGCTGGGCAGATGTCCTCTTCCCCCTGCTCAGAGTAAGCAGTTGCAGCCATTCTCCCATCTCCTGTCCCCATGGCCCCATTCCTGCATTCCTGTGGCACCCTGATTGATGCCATGGCTCACTCCACCAGATCCACCAGCAAACACCTGTATCCTCTGCTGGCTGTGCCGACCCTGCCAGCTCACAGGGCTGCAGGCAAGAGGGCTTCGTCCTGGTGCCAAACCGCTCCTGCTCAGCTCATGCCAGCAGATTTTGGAGCTGTTCAGTGCCAACGTCTTCTCCAATTAATCTTCTTTCTCCCTGGCTCCCTCCCTTCCTCACTGGGCCACATCTTGGGGAGGATCCATCGATCTCAGAAGTGCCCAACAAAGCATCTGGAGCTCAGATTAGACTGTGTTTCCTAGCACCTTCTCCAGGTTGGTGGGTACCAGTGCGGATGCTGTCTTCATATTTGATGGTATTATTAACACGGGGAAATGAGGAGGAGGGGAAACAAAGCACTAATTGATCTGGTAATAAAGTTAATAGAAGCTCTTATGAGCTTGCCCATTAAGAATAATTAAGGAAGGGTGAGTGAGGGGAGGAGGGTGAAGGGAAATCCACCAAGTCTGGGGTGGGCTCGCTTGGTGAGGATTTACAGAAGCTCCTCCACCCCACACCTTTTTGCCCTTGGCCTTCACTCCCAACCACTCTTCTGTCCCTGCTCCCAACGTCCCAGGCAGGTCTGACTTCTCTAGCTGGAACTGGGACAGCTGAGAGCACAAGTCACTCAGGCCTGGGAGGTGTGAGGTTGGGACCTTCCCTGTCAGTACCAAATAAGGTGGTGGTCCGATACGAACTTGGTGGGGACAGTGACCACAGAAAGAGGGGAAACTTCTTCCAAAGATCTCCCAGAAGAATGTGAGCACCAGTTTTTGCCATACTTTTCAGGGATGCCAGGACTGCCCTGGCTCAGAGGCTGGCTTGGCAGGAGCAGCATCCCCGTGCCAGGCTGTGGCCACTATGGACTCTCCAAGCTGGGAAAGGCTATGAGGCATCCTGGGCTGGAGACAGGATGGCTGAGCTCTGGCATAGAGAAAAAAAGGCAGCCTCCAAGCCCTTCGTAAACACAACTGCCGAAAGAAGAAAAGAGCAGCTCGGTGGGGTCAGGGGTTAATACAGACAGGGCTGCTGCTACAAATGGCAGGGAAAACAGGTGGGATTTCAGTGGCTGATAAGAGGAGGCAGCAGGGACAGGTGGGGCTGTGAGTTGGCAGAGGCAGGATCAGTCTGGCTGTGGGGTAAGGGGCTGTAAGGTACCTGGAGACAACGGAGAGTAAACCTCCTGTTCCTTCCCTGCTCATGCGACTGCAGGCAGTGTGGCATAGGCTGCCCATGGCATGCCCTCCCTGAACTCCTAGAGACACTATTCCCTGCTTTCCCCACCTTGTAGGGCTCCCTGTAAATGTGTGCTTGGCTTGGTTGATGCTGCCAGCTACCAGCACTTAGCTGAATTCCAGGGAGCTGGGCAGCATGTGCCAAAAAAACAAGGAATTCGGAGGATGAATGTGATGCTGCACCTCTGTCTACAGCAAACAGCTATTGCCAGATGTTGGGCAGTGAAAATATCCAGAGACCCTCGGCCGTGCCGGCCCCAGCTGCTGCCAGATGTGAGATGGGGCTGGAGGCAGCAAGTAAGGACCTGCCTTCCTTTGTGACCCTGTCCCGCAGCAGTACGTCAGTACCCCAGGTTTGCTCTGCCTGCAAGCTGCCCCAAAGAAGGGCAAAGTCCCCCCAGCACCCAGCAACTCAGTTTGCTGCTCCCAGTCCATCCATCTGCAACCAGCTGGAACATGCAGCCTGAGTAGGCCTGCAGGGCAGGCGGATGTGTGGTTATTTTGAGTGGTAGGTGGATTTTGCTGCAGGTGCCAAAAAGCAGATACCAGGTAGTGGGGCTGAACTGGCTCGCTTCCCACCACTGCATGGCAGCTCTCCCCAGCACTGACCCCCAGCCCAGACACCTACACATGCCCCTGCTCTTGGCTTTGCAGCTCGGCTCTGTCCCTCTCTGCCCATCCCTTGATCACTCTGTGGATGCAGTGCCATACACGTGGGTCTCTGGGCAGCCCCGCCAAACCCATGCATGACATTGACTTCCGTCCTGCCTGTACTACATAAAGGGTGGCTTCATCCTCATGAAGCACGGCAGCCCTGACATCTCTGGTGACAAGAAGAAATGGGCTGGCTTCTCCTGCCAGTGGGGTGCAAGGAGGAGCTGGTGCCCAGGCTGAGTATGGGGACATGGCGGGTGCACCCAACCCAGCTCAGGACTGGCTGCATGCAGCGTCCATGGGAGGATGAAGCCTGCCTGCCCTGGTGCTCCCCAGGCTGACATAGCAGGTGACTCTGTGTTTGTTTGCTTTGAGAAAAGGAGTGAAACCAGATCCAGCCATGCTGCTGTTTGTGGTGATGCCCTGACCCAAACACAGAGGACATGGTAAACAGAGGTGGGATTCCAGTGCTCATGGAGAGACCATGTCCCTTCTGTGAGTCCCTTGGTCAGAGGGAAACATCTCCAAGCCACTTCTCAGGGCGCCCATCTCTGTCCCTCCTACCCCCACCTGCAGCCCTTCAGTATCCTGTCTGGAGCAGAAAATCCCTTTTTTTGCAATTTTGTAGCACTGCCATGTGATGTGCTGGATACCAACACAGGCATGAGGTCCAGGCTGGTGGTGTGACCCTGCAGAGGTTCCTGGATGCCCCTGCCACTTCCGCCTACGTGACTGGCAGAGAGTCCCCGTGAGGAGATCAGTGACATCTTAAAAGCTGCTGCAACACTAGCCGGTGGCTTTGAAACACCCATATGCTCTACCAAGCCCTGGGGAGGGCAGCCAGGGCCAGCAGGCTCCAAATATTGATCATGGACGGGATGTTCACAGAACATCTTTCAAGCCCTGCCATCGGGGAGAGCCATGGCCAGATGTCACTGCTTTAAACACCCCCGTGTGTAGAAAGAAGTGGTACCTGTTCCTTGGAGCCTAAATAACTCAAATCAGTCCCCTGTGTCACCCATGGGTGACAGAGCCACCCCTTGCCATGGCAGACTGCGCATGTCCCGTGCAACTGTGAATCACCTCTGCACAGGGGTGACACCTTTTCTCCCTTGTGAATACAGGCTAACTAATGGGGCTTGGGATCCTTTGTGAGGGTAATCTCGAGCAGTGATTTACATTTAATTAGCCAAATGAATATGGAAATAGACTCTGCCCAAGAGCCTACTAATAACTTTCTGTGTTAATGGCTTGGGCTAATATAACTCCTCCCTGGAAGATCAGTGTGCTGTGCTGTAGGAAACAAGGGCCCGGCCAGGCTGCAGGGGGAACTGGAGTTGGACGTGCCAGTGAGCAGGGCAGGGTTTTTGCTGCCAAGCAGTCAGTGACCATGGACTGTCCCCTTCTTTTCAATGGGTGCTGCAGGTCTGATGTGATCAAGGCTCTAAAATATGTAGTTATAGCCACGTGGATATGGCTTAGTGGTGGCTTTCCTGGTCCTAACTTTGTTGTTGCATAGATTAGTAAGATCTAGAACTGAAAAAACAGGCATTTTGTTATTGAGGTCCATAACACAAGAGGAAGGAGTCCAGTATGACTACAGCAGGAAGATCAAACAGCGAAAAACAGTCTCTGTGCAGAGTCAGCCCAGGAGGTGGATTCAAACCACGTCACATCTGACACCTGCGAGCTTGGTAAGGGCTTGGCTACAAACCCCCACTCTTTGGACCCTCCAGCAAATATTAGGCTGTTGGTTGTTGGAAACAAATCAGGTGGTACTCACAGAGCACAGGGGGAAGTCTGCCCCAAAAGGGCAAAGCTCCCAGGCCAGCCTGGAAATAAGTGTGTCACAAGCAGCAGTTCTGTACAGGGTGAAAAAAGGGCATTCAGAGGCAGGTGTTATCAAGGAAGTAAAATAACATTCAGCTTGTTAATTAATGTTAATGAATTGTTAGTTATCTAATTAATGGTAATCAAGCCAGATGTTGCTTTTTTTTTTTTTAATTTATTTTTAAAATAGCTTCTGCAGCCCAAGCTAGTCTGCTCCCAGGGCATCAGAGGGCTGGTCTGACAAACCTACAGACTTGTGTGATGGACGTGACCTAAGAACCAGCTTTGATGGCTTTGCACTAAAACATAAATGGACGGGGATGTCAGATGATGCCTGATTTTTGTGTGTCTTTGGTTTCTTAACCTGTCTGAACCCCATTAAACCTGATAAAGGCTAATATGGGTTGGATCAACTTAAAATGTCTTACAGTGGCTTGGGGTCTCCCCAGTTAGTCTTGTCTCTGATTTCTTGCTGCCTGGGAGACCCCCAACATCTGTAATCGAATGTGAGGGCTTCTGTCCACAGGAGCAGTGCTGCATTAATCACTGCAACCTGATGGAGCCAGACCAATAGATCTTCGTAGCATGTAAAATAACTCGTGTTAATCACTGCTTGTCATTTATCCTTTTCTCTGTCTTGTACACAAATTATTCAGGATGATGCTGGGGGAAACTGGGGCAAGGAAAGCCACGAGAAAGTCCCATGGCTGATGTGGGTGGCCCCACTCACCCAGCTGGGAGGTTAGAGCGGGATTCAGTGGGGTTCTCCCTCTGGTCCTGGGCACATCCAGGTTGGGGAGGTGCTTTGCTGGGGTCTTCACTCTCACAGGGGCCACTGGAAATTAATTGCACAGTTGACAGCCATGTGCTGAACTCTTTGGGCTTCTCCACCTGGGTTTCTCGGGACAGGCTCTCCTCCCATCTGTCTTTGTGCTGGCTGCAGGGCTGTGTCCATCATTGGCGCCGCATTTGTTTTGCTGTGGGTATTTTTCTTTAGCCCCAATTACACTCAGGCTTACACCAAAACAAACAAGCCCTGGGATGTGGAGGTACCTGGCTGGCTCAGACAGGCTGGTGCCGCGGCTGCCCCAGGGCTGATAAAGGACCTGTGGTGTCATTGCGCTGGAGTCTGGGCTTGCAAAACGTGACATGGTTTTTCTTGACAATTAATCACTGGGGAGTGAGCGGCATCAATTAATGGGTAATTGGCCTGATTTTAGGTCAGGGTTTCCAGGCTGGACTCCTTTTGGTCCTCTCTCCACAACAAGGATGGGCATCCCCATTGCAGCACCTGGATGCAAAGCCTCGAGAGACAAGGCGGACGGAGGTGTGGGTTGATCCACCAGTGGTGGCAGCCAAGGGGCAAGTGGGAACATTAACAGCAAACCCTGGCATGCAGAATACAGACCCACCTGGGGTGAGGACATGACTGGCCCTTCTCTCACCACTGCCATCTGTGCCCCAGCCAGGCTGGCAGCACATGTCCGGTCTGAGCCATGGGGTGTTTTGGGACCTGGATACTTTCAGAGGTTCAGTTCTCTGCGTGGCCCTGTGTGGGGTCAGAAGCAAGGGCTGCTGGCTTTGGATTTAAGGGTGAATGGAGATGCCTCTAATCCCAGGAAGTGCAGATGCTTCTGGTCCATGCTTGCTTTAGGAAAGGCTGCAGTGCGGTGGTTGCTTGCAACACTTAGCAGGGAAACTGAGGCACAAAAGCGGCTTTCCTAAGACTGAAACCCCTCTGATAAAACAAGACAGTTGTAGCCACCCTGTGGCACAGGCGACAGCTCCTGGGACACCCTCAGCACTCTCCAGCGAAGAGGGTTGAAGGATGGAGATGCACATTTGTCTGCCAGTGGCAAGAGCCCATTCCTTTGGCCGCTGACCACATCCCGCTGCATTATCACTGCCCGGTGTCTCCAGTGAGAGCCAGTCTGGGAGCTCTGAAACAGTTCAGAGGAGTGGAGTTCAGTTCAGTTCAGTTCAGTGGAGGAGTACAGGATGAGAGAGTAATTTGATGCTCTGAGTGTCCAGAAGAGATCCTGCTAGAAATACCCATCTGACACTGTTTGAGATAAAGCAGGGGAGGCGGGTTCACTTTGCCTTATCAGACACATTTCCTCTAGAGAGATCTCCATCAGCTCAGAGAGGAAACTACTGAATTTTTGTGTTTTGGTAGCTTTTTCACATCTGAAATTTTTCAAGAGGAACAAAGATAGCCAGGAAAAAAACGTTGCACTTGGTCCTTATTTTGTTGGTGAGGAAGTTGAAATTGGAAAGTTCCTGTCTCTGTTTTCTTTTCTTACCAGAAATTTTAATTTTTTTTTCCACAATTGAGATGAAGTAAAAAATACTGCCTGGAGAGCAAGGTAGAAAAGAAATTTTTAAGCTGAAGAAAAGCAAGTGACACTCTTGGAAAGCTGAATTTTTCATAATTATCCAATGGAGACAAAGTGAAGCACAAGCACAACGGGGGAATTTTGCCCACTACTTGAAAGCTAATTTAATGAAATTCTATTTTTCAGGGACAGAAGCAGCTCGTCAGAAAGCATTTGCAGACATCCCCATCCTCAGGACCCAACCCCCTGCCTCCTGCTTGGACTCTCCACATGCTGGGGAAGCACAAAAGGACATTGTGGATGCCCTTATCCTTTGAAGACATGCAGCAGCTTTGCTTGGCCTTGCCTGCCATGCAAACTGCTTCATTCCCTGTGTCTGCTGTCACCAGACCTTGCTGGGGAGGTTTTGGGGTCTCAGAGCTGCGCTGCTCCCCCACTTCCATTGCTGCAGGAGAGAAATGGCTACCAGCCTGATCCTCTTCCCCAGGGCCTCACCCAGGCACCTCGTGGAGACCTCTCCTCTATGGCATCTCCTCCTGGGGAGGTGGATACCCTGCATCTACCCCCCCCCTTCCAGCACCCCTCTGCCCCTCTCCAGCACCAGAGGTGCAGGTAGCAGGGTATGTGAGCGGGATTATGCAGTGCCAAGCAGGATGGCTGCTCACCTGGCACAAGCCCAGGGAGCTGTCATCTCACCACTGCTGTGCTGCTAAGCATCAGGCATTCAGCATCACTGCCCCAAAACCCATCAGCAGCTTCAGAGGATCCATCCTACAAGCTTCAAGCATGAGCAAATTCATTGTGGTGCACTGGTGTCTCATAAAAACTTCTGCAAGGCTGTGAGCAGTTAAATACCAGTTTTGGTACAGCAGCACACCAGGACCAGATCCTAGGGAACACATCCAGCCCTCAGGAGCTGGAAGTGCCTTCATCCATTTGACTTTCCAGCTCCTTTTATCATGGAATTTGAAAACTTACCACTCACTAGCATTTTGCAAGTGCTCTTTTTGCCTTTGGTCTCAGAAATGCAGCCCTGGGACATAGGATGAACCACTTTCATTCATTTTCCTTCAAATTTTTTCACCAAATCCCTGATCTGATTTAGTGAGGAGACACTCCTCTAGCCTTCCAGGTTCTCAGTGCTCATTTTTAGCTCTGTGTTAACCTGTCCCAGTCATCACTGAATATGAGGTTTGGGTTTGCTGGTAGTCAGGGCATTTCCCCGGGCCCCAGATCTCAGGACCATGATGGCCTCAGGGGTTCCTATGGGCAACAGGCAGGTAAAACAGGCACTGGTCAGACACAGCAGCCTGGAGAGAGGTATCAGCCCACAGCCATTGCTGCAGTGTGGATATGCTGGCCCAATGGTGCTGTGGGTCCCTTGCCAGCCTGGCAGCAGCATTAGGTCCCTGGAAAGTGAAGTTTCCAGGGTCTCAGTGACCAGCAGTGCTGTGTGTGGCCAGAGTGGGTAGTGCATTAAGTAGCTGATTGGGATGGTGATGGATGGGCAAGGTGTTTGGGGCTCATTAATTTCCTGGCAGGGATTGGCTTGTCACGTCCTGTAATGCAATTGAAGTGGGTACACATCTTACTCAGGGAACACAAGGAGCACTCAGCTGGGAGGCAGAGCACTTCCTTGCAACATTCTCCAGCTGCACTGAGAGAGTTTAGTCCTGCTAGATGCTGGGCACGGCCTCAGCCTTGGCTCTATAACTCTCAGCAGGGGCACTGCTCCCATTTGGCTGATTTCTTGCAGCTGCCCAGCAAAAGCTGGCTATGCAGGGGATGTTAGAGCTTAGCTTAGTGCTCCCTTGAAACCCCACCATCCCTGGGTTGCAGGTGTCCTGGGAAGCCTCTGTCCTTTGGAAGTCTAGATGGGCTGAACCACAGACCACAGCACAGGCTGCGGCCACTCCTCCTTCTCCTCATCTCGCTGCAGCAAACGTTGGGGCTTGCTGGGGTCCCTAGAGTGGGGTTTTAGGTGTTCTCCAGGGGTGATCTCCCTGGTCCAGAGGTACACTGTGTGCAGCTGGGCTCCCGGGAGCGTGTGACGAGTTACAGCCAGCACTGCTGCAGCCGGAGGACGCTGTGTGACAGGTCTGCAGTGGGAGGTCAGGACAGATGAGCTTGTGCTCCTTCCCAGCCTGAAACTCCCCAAATCCCCAACCTCCTCTCAAAGAAGCTGCTACTTCCCGTCCTCTAAAGGACTGGGAGAGCACGGAAACCTAAAGATTTAAAAAAAGAAAAAAGCCCCTGTGGTGACAAACAGGAGCAACATGGCTGTGAGCCAAGGTACTGCTCATCTACCCTGGGGACAAACTTGGGGGGACATACACAGCCCCTCCTGCTGGGCCTCGGGTGGGAGGCTTGTTTTTCTGGCTGCAGCATTGTTCTGCAGAACCTGAATAAACACCCAGCCTGGGGCACCCAGGCAAAGGGCACATTTCCCTCCCAGTGCCTGGAGCCTTCAAGGAAATCCCTTTTGTGTCTGCTTTTGGCTGACCCTTGGAAACTAACTCCACCCCCTGCAGTCAGCAGTGCCTGCAGCCACACCACCAGTCCCTTGCTCTTGGAGAGGATGGGACAGGACTGTACTCCAGCTCCTGTGCAGACATCTGGTGCATGGTCTCCTCTGAGAGAGTCAAGATCCCTCATCTACTTCTTCAGAGCCTAAACTCAGCACATATGTGGGTGTGCCTGAGAAGCACTTTAGTTTACCCTTTTAATATGAATAATATTCAACAGAAATGAATTGATAACTATTTAGTTATTCATACAGCTTGTTTGCTACTATTGATTGGTTTGGTTTGATGTTACTTGCAGACAACAGGGAGCTGAGGGAAGGCTCAGCTGCCCGACAGTGAGCTGCAGCACCCTGAATGAGGAGAGAGATGCTCAGTGACAGCTGTCCCCAGGTGGGACAGGATGGGGAAAATGCCACTCTCTGGACCCATGCCAATGGACAAGGTTTGAAACTTGCTGGTTTTGTGGCCAGCTGCATCTAGGGAGCTGTGTCTGACCTACAGAGTTGTGTCTCTCTGCTTTTGGGAAATTTTCTGTCTCTGAGTCCACCCATTAGCCACCCAAGGGGGTCCAGGCCTTGACTGGGATCTACCAGGCTCTCTTATCCTGGGCATGTTCTAATAGCAGAGAGGGCACTTGCATGGGGAAGCTGGCTGTTTGGGCTGGGCATGGAGCCTGGAGCTGGCACATTCCCCAGCTCAGCACGGGGCTCTGGCTTTGACTGCCGAAGCTCTTGCAGGTGCAGCAGCATCTGATGGGCTCAAGACAGGACCTGAGTCGCTCTGAGAGGGCAATGGCACCAGTACACTGAAATGTCCAGGGACAATGCTGTTGTACAGGGCAGCAAAGGACTTGTGTGACCAGCTCTAGAGGCACCAGCAAGCAGGAACTGCCAGGCCAGAAATAATATCAGGGGTATAATTTTCCCATGCCATTCATGATTTTTAATCCGGGTGTGCCAGTACTTGGAAGCATGCATGTCCCTCATTTCATTCCATGCTGAATCAGATCTTGCCCCTGTGTAGGAAAGAGCTGCTGCCTGCCCAGCCTGCTTTGCAGTCCTATGCCCTGGCAATACCAGAGAAGGCAACACACTTCTCCAGGGCATAGGAGTGGGGGAGTGCAGGCTACTGCCCAGGGAGCAGGTTAGCAGCCCACTTTGTGTCTGTTATCCAAAGCACTGAAAGGGCTGCAGATGAACTAAGTGAGAGACTAAGTAAATAAAGGATTGACCTTCAACCCCAGGGGCCAGAGGGCAGCTGCAAACTAGTGCTAATGTGAAATAGAGAACCAAACTTTTCAGACTCTGGAGGAATTTGCCCTAGAAGCATCAAAGAAGGCAGAGGACTCTTGTATCACCCTGTCTGTATCAACATGGGGATGATGACCCTGCCACCCAGAGGACCAAGCTCTGGCCAGTAGCTCTGAGAGGGGTGCTGTGTCAGTTCAAGGGCTGAAGCAGGAAAAGGCTAGAGAGAAATCCCTGACTTTGATGCTTGGGGCTGCTCACACTTTCAGCATGATGCCCTGTGGGCAGCTCAGCTCAAGCAATTTGCTGCATATCCCAGTGTCCTGCAAAGATATTGTGGGGCTGCTGTGTGCCCTGCAGGTGGATCGACCTGGGAACTGGTGCTTTTATGTTAACCCATGGGGTGCTGGGAGTGGGGACCGCTAGAAAAGTTTGGGCTGTGGAGTACAGAGTTTTCAAAGGACTTCCTAAAAAGGGGTCATATCTAAATGTCTGAGGCTGGGCAGCCAACATTCCCAGTTACTTTTCACCATATGCAAATGGACACATGGCTGAGAGTCATATGATAGAAGCAGAAGACCACAACGGATGGATGGGTCAATAGGAGCTGGCAGATGGACACGGCCACAGGAGAGAGGAAAAGACAAGCAGATAAAGGTGAGAGCTGGAGATCAGCAGAAGAGAGCTTTAATGGGAATATTTTGACTGAGGTATTCCAACTGAGGGAAGTGGAACCAAGGGATGGTTTTTGTTATTGCTTTTCTTGTCTTGGTCTTGTCTTGGCCAGGGAGAGAGATGAGAGTCTGCCTGTTATTAACAGCTTGAAACGTGGGCTGGCACAGAGCACTTCTGATGAACCCACAGGATCCCCAAATACTGATAGTCAGGCACTAATTCATTCACAGGATCCTGGTCATGTGCACAAACCTCCCTAGGCCTGTGCATTATGAAGGGCTGTGAGTGATTTACACCCTGTTAGCAGCCAACTGGTCTGTGTGTTACCTACAGCACAATCAGAGCCCTCTGGGCTACTCACAGCTCCACTTGCTATTTCAGTTATCCCAGAAATTGTTCTTCCTCTCTTGCAACTGATGCCACGGTACTGTGCTTGCTTTCCCTTCGGTGCAAAAAAAAAACAAACAAAAAACCAAAACCAAAAAACTAAACAAACCCGATCCCCCAAAGCGCCCTGTTAAGAACTTCCACATCTCATTGAGCTGTTATTAATAGGGGGATTGTCTGGTGTCGCAGCACAGGCATAAAATACATTATCACATAATCTTATTTAGCAAACACTTGTGTCGCTTCACCCTTGATAATTGCATTTGGGAGATGCAATATTTATGAAAGGGGAGAAGGAAATGTCTTGACTCATCTCCTCCGAGCAGTAAAAGTCCTGGGAAAAAGTGGGGGAAATACCCTGGGGGGGATGAAGGGGGTGACAGAACTGCTGTTTCCTTTCCAGCGGGTTCAGTGCTCTGTCTAAACTTCAGCTCTGCCACTGAGCTGCTCCTGGAACTGAGCGAGGCTGGGGAATGAATCCGGGTTTTGCATTGAGCTATGTCGGACCCCAGCGCTTTCCCGGCATCTCTGTGCAAATCCTGCTGCGAGCGAGCTCGCTGCCTTGCGTTATCTCTTACTCTTAGTTGCACCTGCGAGGCTCTCCGGTGATGCTGTACTCGGGGCTCGGCTCCAAGCGTACTGCCCGCTAAACAGAGGATGGATCAGGATTTCTCCTAGGACTGAAATCCCCCCAGCCAGCCCCGCGTTTCTGTGTCGGACCTCACAGCACGAGATCAGGAGCCGAGGAGCAGAGTTTTGCCCTGCATACAGCATCCTGACCCTGAGAGCTCAGGTCTACGTGCGCACCTTTCCCCCCACCTCTGAAGCCTCAGCTCCTGACACTTCCAGTTTTGGGGGAAATTTGCGGCACGGGATGAGCTGCTGGAAGATGCCCCTGTTCCCCAGGGCATGCTGTAGGGAAAGGAGAGAGCCGTCTTGGAAGATTCTGTAATGCCTCGGATAGCTCCATTCTCTCGGAGCGTTGAAATATTTGTCCCCAGAAATCAAAGCTCATTTTCCCACCTACAACCACCCACGTCCCTCCGTACCCCAGTGTCCGTGTTCCTGACTTTCCAGCGAGGCACTGTGGCGTCTCTTGAGGGTCCCACAAGCTCCCGCTCCGGAAACTCGTGGAGGGAGCAGTGATAGGAAATAGCGCCTTTCCCCAAATCCCGACCCTGTCGGCACTGGCAATTCAAAGCCGCTGGTGATGTGCACGGAACTGGTGTCACCTACTCTTCTCCCTGAATTATGTTTACACACCGTGTTTAATCTGTTTGTTTACTGTCGTGCTTCTCTAAGCTGTTTTCGGGATTCCACATGGGTGGTTAGAAACGTCATCCGCAAAACCTTTGGGATGGAGCTGGCTCTGCCTTCTCCCCGTCCTCGCTTGGCGAATCGCGAGGCTGCAGCATTGGCTATTACAACGAATTACGGGTGGAAAATACAATTAACACAATAGTGGGAAATGCAATAAATTGACTAAATTTACAAGTGTGGAGATTGCTCTTCGCATCAATGGCCAATCATGTTCAAATCCGGATAATCCCTTGAGGTGCCCATCCCCGGCGCATCGGTCCCCGGGCGGAGCTCGCTTGGTGTTTTAGCCCGCGGGGACCGAGCTGTGCCACCAGGGGAGGATTAGGCTTTGGAAATCCTGATGGTTTGCTATTTCTAGATCACTTCCCCGGTTTTATGTCGCGGTTAATACCAAATATCCTGTTCCTCCGCATCTCCTGTACTGCAAACGACATGTAGCGAGTTTTGTAAGTGCCCTGACAGAATTTGGACGTATTCTTAAACGTTAGCAATGAGTTGAGGAGAAAAATTAGTTAAATGATGAACAGAGTGGTCGTTTGCTAGAAAACTTTCTCCTACCAAGTGTTAGTTCCAAAAGTTACGTTTCAAAATGTCATAAAATAAATGGTACAAAACTTCATAACCGTGATTTCAGTTAAATACAGTATGCACATGTCAGGGAAAAGTCCTTACGTCAATAATGAATATTTTTCTTTTGCATTTATTTACAGATATGAATAACTTGTAAAAAGACCGGTGTAAATAAGGAAAAGCCTGAACCCGATGGAGTCCCTTGACTTCGGGGACCGAAGGGACCCGTGGCCACGGCAAAGGCTCGTCCCCGCAGCCGCCCACCTGTACGGCAGCTGCCTTGGGGTAGGAGGGGGCTGCCCCCCTGCCCGGCCCTCCTCTCCAAAGGCTAATGCAAACAGCAGCAAATTAGACTTAAGTTTACCCATCGGTTCTGCCATAATTTGTATTTGCTTTTTGCGTGCTAATTGAGCTCTGGGAGGGGAGGGGGGGAATAAACAAACAAGCGGGAGGATTTACAGAGAAAGGTTTTGAGGTTTTCATAGATAAGCCCGTATCAATGTTTGCAATAATTAAGACCATTATTATTGGATCTTCTCGTTCATTAGTGAAAGCTACTCTGTTAGCGGAGCGGGCAGGGTGGGCTGCTCCCCGCCCGCCCGGCGTTGGAAGCTGCTTGTGCTCCTGCCCCCGAGGGCGGCTTTTAGGAATGGGGGAGTCGGGGAAGGGAGAGACAAAATCTGTTGACAAAGCAGGACTTTGTGTGATGCGGAAAAGGCCTAGGGCTCGGGGCGGGCCGGAGACAAAGCGGCCCCCGCTCCCCCGGCGAGCGAACAAACAAGGCAGCTGCCGCCAGCCGCGGCCGAGGGCGGCGAGCAGACCCCATGGGCACGGGGGAGTCGCAGGATCGGGGCCATGTCACGACTGCCACCCTCTGTGTCGCGACAGACCTGGCTGTCGCAGGTGTCAACGTTTATCAGAGCGGGGGATACCAGAGGGAGATGATGAAGGGACGCGGGTGACCAGCCCACGTCTGCTCCTTGCTGTCACGGAAAGTGTAATTAAACTGTGAGTTAATAACGGGGCAGAGCCCCCGGTGTCCCCCACTGCCGTCGATGCCCTCGGGGGTGGCGGCCAGACGCCGTTCATTAGCGCCGCTGGTGCGGGGCGGGTGGCCAAGAGGACGGGGCTAATGGGATTACACGCATTTCTACACGGTGGAGAGAGGGGCTGGTGTCGCAGGACCAATAATTTATTGGCAGATGCTCCTCCGGCAACCGGCGACATTGAATATTCATGGGGCGCCGCCGGGCACCGCAGGCCCCATCGACCACCACCCCGTTCCCTCCCCTCCCACGGGTACCTCCGGCTGGGGAGGGCCGGTAAGGACGAGAGACCTCCGGCCTGTTGCATGGAGCTGGTCAGTCCCGGGGAAACGGGAGGTGGGAGGCAATCGGCGGGTGCAGATCCCTTTGGGATTCCACGGCACCCGCACTGCGTGCGCCCGCAGGTGCGATGACCATGTTCTTCCCTCTCCTGAACCTCTTTTCTCCAGGAAGCCAGCGGCTACAGGGAGACGAGGGGGTAGTTTGCAGACTGCTCTAAATACTTATTTTTAGTAGATAACTACTGCCCCGGGAGATGTCGTTGACAGAGCGCTGAGCCGGCCCTGCTCCCCGGCCCCGCCGCTCCTTCCCCGCCGTATTAACTCATAGCCCCTCGGTCGTTTGTAACCATAAAGGGGAGAAATATTGTTGCGGGCGAAGTTCGTGCGATGCTGCGGCTCCCGCTGCGCCGGGCACTTTATACTCATTAAGTGCAGCGGCGCTAAGTCATTACAGTAATAAGGAGTTATGCTGAATGCACGGGGCCACGTTTCCAAAGCCATAAATTACAACTGTCAGTGCGTATTCGAGGGATCAACAGAGCTGGGAGTAATTATTTACAGCGTGCTTTATAGAGCAATTAAAAATTCTCAAATTGTGTTAATTGCTTTTAACGGGCAGGAAGCGCGGGCCACCTTTCCCGCGGACCCCGAGCCGGGGAAAAGCCGCCGCTGTCCGTGCGGGCTCGGTCTCAGTGGGAACTGCGGGAAACGAGATTTCCCGTTGGGAAGCTCGCACCCCCGCGGGAGCCCGGCTGGTTGGTGCGGGGGTCGCCCTGCTTCGCTATCGGCGTCTGTCGCGACACTTGTGGCATAAATTAGTGAGGCGGCAGCGCTGAGAGGCAGAGCCCCGACGGCAGCGTAGACCGCGACCCCCTCCCCAAGTCAAGGGAGAGCCGAGGGACGCCCGACAGGGTGGTCTTGGCCCCGGAGCTCTCCGGCCAGCCCCCGTGAGCAGCCCAGGCCCGCACGGCCTCGCGTGGGCACCGGCGCCTTTGCTGTAATTGATTTCACAGGGGCCGAGCCGGGACGGGAGAGCTGCGGGAGGCGATGGACGTGTGGAAGGGTGGGTAATACCCAGGCTGGGGGAGCCATGAGCCCAACGAACTAAGAAGCGAAGGAAGGAGGGAGTCGGGGTGCACCCGTCTGCTGAGGGGGTGTTTCTCCCCGCGCACCTGCCTGCGGCAAACTCGTTCACTCTCAGCTATGTGGGAGGATTTTACACGTTCCGAAAAGCACTGCTCGAAGTGCAGTTTTCGGAGCGAGCCCGATGCGCTTTGCTGGGATCTTGCCAAGGTCCCAGGCACACCACTTTTGTCCCCGGGTCCCCTCAGGAGGGCTTGTATTTCGCAGCAGTGTCCCGGCCAGCAGCTGCGAGGCAGGGAGGCAGCTTGCGATGCCGAGCTCCTGGGAGCCCCGAGCTGTAAAGGAGCTCAGGGGCCAAGGGGAACTGTGGCAAGCCAGTAAGGCAGAAGAAAAGGGGAGTGGAGGGTGGAGGTCAGGCCCTGGCTGGGCTGCTCCTCTCTGCTAGCAGGAGGCAGATGCACCCGATCAATGAGAGAACCCGAGAAAAGATCCCTGGGCCTTCCTGGGGAGAGAGAGGGGAGCCTTATGCATCAGGAAGAGTCCCTGTCTCAATTACCATTTCCTAGCATGGATATACTGGACCCCCAACCCTCCGCTGGGCAAGACTGAACCTCCGTTTGGGAAATGAGCTTGTTCCAGCAGCTGCTCAGGACAGGTGAAAGGGGACAAAATTTTCAGATCTGGCAGGAATATATAAGTGGCCATGGATACTTGAAGGAGGTGAGATGCTCTGGAGAAGTAGAGACCAAGAGCACTGGGCTTCCTCAGTGTACTGATATTGCAGCAACTTAGTGCACGTGTCAGCTCCTGCATGGAGGCTTTCGTCCAAGTCCAAAGAGGTCTGATGCAGCTTGTTGGTGTTTCCTGTAGAAAAAGGATTTCTCTGTCCAAAGAAACTCTACCGCCCTAAACAGCTTTTTGGGCAAACACTTGTGAATGTCTATCTCCCCAAGCTCTGCCTAGAGTATGATATCTGAATTATTTTTTTGCAGGGCCTGACATTCAAAGCCCTACCAAAGACAGATAAACCCAGCCCTCAGCAGGTGGAAGCATACTGGCTGGGGATCCAGAAAGAGCCAGCTGGGCTGGAATGCCTCTGTCCCCCACTCGAGAGATCCATTTGTAGGATCATTGGGTGCACCTCACAGTGGGTGCTGACCCTCGTAAATTCTCCTGTTGGGATGCGAACCTGAAAGCACCAAGACTGGCCCTGCCTGATGTGTTTTAGCGTGTGAGCTTGCAGCACTGCCTCTTCAGCCCCAGAATTAGGGAGCTGACCCTGAGATTAGCTCAGTTAGTTAAAGCATGTTGCAAATAAAGCCAAGGTTGTGGGTTTGATCCCATTCACTTATGAGTGGGGATTGATGATCCCTGTGGGTCCCCTCCAATTCAAAATATTCTGTGAACTCTGTGAAAAGCTATATATTAATTGCCAGCCCTAATGAGGCAGGACATTTCCAGAGCCTTGTGCTTTACAGTACTGCTCAGGCCACAGCCCGAGAGAGCCCAAGGGGAAACCGAGGCCAGGAGCAATTTGAACTGGAACATCTGAACTGGGTGTTGTCCTGGAGCTTAGACATGCAGTGCCCAAAGTTCCCATGCCAGGAGCTGTGTGGCTTTCCCAAGGATGCAGGTGAGGTCTGTGGCTTGTGTGTGGATTAAATCCTGGGACTGTGCATCATTCTAAACCCATTCATAATTCCTATTGATTTACAGAAGTTTTGAATCCCAGTCAGGACCCAGCCCTGCCTGCCCTTCTCTTTTGTCCTCACTGGGTGCTGTGCAGAGGAAGTTCTGACTTGCCTGTAGTCTGTCTCCTGGCAGGTTTAATTGCCCAAAAGCACCTACCTTGGGCTCAGCAGCTGGAGGCTGTGACCCTCACTATCCAACCTGGCTCCCTGGTGATAACCTTGTCATTTCTCAGGGCCAGTCCCTCTGGGACCCTCCACATCTGCTCAGCCTGGGGGATCTCTGGCACAGGGGAGGCCAAAGGCTTTGCCCAGCGCCAAGTGGGGCCTTTGGGATGTGCAAGTAGCATTGGAGAGCTGTGTTATTACTAGAGAGAGGGCCCCTCCCCGATCTCTAGTCTTGGCAGCAGATCTGGATCCCTCTGGATGTCAGAGCTCACTGTCAGGGGGCTCTGTGGCACTGTGCAGGACTGGCGTGGCCTGCTTTATTGCTTCCCTGTGGAGACAACCTGACATAGGGCTGGTGAGCAGGCTCTGCCCCACATCTCCCCTCTGGGAAGGGGTTGGAGAAGAAGCCTAGGCAGGTACTGGAGAAGGGCAAAGGCAGCTGCAGCCCTGGGGGATGAGAAGGCCTCCTGCCCGAGGGCAGCCTCCTGGCCCTGGCTGGCCCCAGCCCTTGCTCCCTCCCTCCTCTCCCAGCTCCTCCTAACCACAAGGACTTTGGTTGATGGAGCTGGCGCCAGTGAGTTCCCTGAAGAGTTCAGAAGTCAAGAACTGAGGCAGGTACGGGGAGGGGGGGAAACCTGACCCCAGTGGGCAGGCAGGGCTGGGCGGTGCAGGGGGGGACGGATGGGGGGCAGGCTGGCCGGGCACTGGCCTGGCATGGAGCAGGAGGGCGGCTGTGGGTTGCTGCTGCTGCTGCCTGCTGTCTGCACAGTCTTCCTGATGAGGGGCTGTGGTGGTGGTGCAGTGTTAGTGATGGGGCTTGGGCTGTCACAGCAGGGTTGTGGCTGGCGTAAGGATGGTAGGAAGCCACAAACAAGCACTGGTGTGTCAGTGTGTGCGTGTGTCTGGGGGCATCTGAATGCACAGGTACCAGGGTGTGTTATTGTGTGTTGTGGGAGTGAATATGAGTGTGTGAAAACACACAGTTCTGAAGGTGTGGGCGAGAACACGTCTGAATTTGCGTGGGTGCAGGGAGGATTGTAACTGTCTGTGGGTATGGGGGGATGTCTGAATAAGTGTGCACAAATGTAGCTGTGTGTGAGTGCGAGTATATGGGACTGTGAGCATGGGTGCCTGTGGGCTCATGAGGGTGTGTGTGAACTTGTGCATCTTTGAGAGTGTGGACTGTGTGAGTGGGGGTGCGTGTGAGGATTTGGATGGGATATGTCTGGTGGGGGGTGAGGAGGTGCACGGGCACAACTTTCTATTCCAGCGCATTTGTTTTGCATGGGGGATAACCCAAAGCTGGCTGTCTTATGGGATCTCCACGGCCTCCCGTGGGCATTAAATCACAGGCACGTTTAAGACGTAAAAGGCAGCCTTTGGCCCAGTCGGAGAGGAGGGGGCCTGGAGGGCCAGTCCCAGCCAGGAGCGGAGAGGACGGGGCGGGCAGAGCACAAACCAGCGGCAAAACCTCGGCGCCGCGGTCGGGGCTGCTGGGTTGCGCTGGGCAGCGCCGGTCGGCAGCGGCGGGGGGACGGGAGGAAGGAGGCGGCCGTGCCTCTGCCCCACCGGCGGCTCTGCCCCCTGCCCGGCTGCGCGGAGCAGTTACCGACGGACAAGGGCCACAACAAGTTTTGCAGCAAATTGCGATACCGACCTTCATTTTCATTTTGTATAAAGCATTTTAAATAACTTTCTGGGGTTTTGTTTCGTTTTTTAGTTTTTGTTTTTTGGTGTTTTGTTTTTTTTTTTTTCATTTTGGTTTGTTTTGGTTGGGTTTTTTTTTACAAAAACACTCATCTCCCGCGGGCAGGCGCGGGAAAGAACGGCGGTGGCAGACGGTGGGCCCGGCAGCAGCGGGTGCCCCATCAGCCCTTGCCCCGCCGCGGTGTGCGACGCTGCCCCGTGGGGAACAGCTGGGGCCGGCCATCGTCCCGGGGGAATGAGCCCCGCCCCGGCTCTCCGGGGGGAGGTGTGCACCAGCCCATCGCCTTCTCCCATCATACGCCTTCCACGGGTCTGGGCACCCGTGGGGTGCCCTCCTGAACGCCTCCGCTCCGGGATCTGGGGATGGGAGAGCCCCCTCCTCCTCCGCGCCTTTTTGAGGGGTGCTGATTTTTGAAATTGAGAACAACCTTTCGGAACAAAGGGGCACAGTGGGTCTGGGACCCCACCAGGATAAGATCCCCCAGCTTCAGCCCTTGCTCGGGATAAGCTGCAGCCCACAGGGATCACGGCCCACGCCTGATTCCCTGGCGGGGCCTAGCAGCCAAGACCCCTCTTCCTAGCAGCCTACGGCCACAAACTCTGGGACCAGACGTTCCCACTCTGTCACCCGGTACTTGCCACTCATTCACCCCCCAGTGCCCTGCACGCACCCAGTGCTCACTTTATAAGGCCAGGCCGGACGGTGATTTTTTTTTTGTTTTTGCGGGGGGTGGGGGTACGGGGGGGGCTAAGCTGGGGAAGAAGAAACTCCTTTTCTCGTGTGCTCTTCTGTGCTGTCATTCACTGGGCTGCTTTCAGCATCCAGCCAATGGAGAGTGAGGGCCTGCAGCAGTAGGCCCTGGGTAGGGTGATTGATGGGCAAGCGGGGCGGTGGACGATCGCACTCGCGCTCCGCCGCGCTCTGCTCTGCTCCGCTCCGCGGGGCTCCCGGCTCCCCACCGCCCGCCGCGGCGAGGGGTCCCCGGGGCACCTTCGTGTGTGTGTGTCCTGGGTGAGTGGCTGCTGGAGTGAGGTAGTTGTGTCTTAGTGCCTGGCGGCGCTGGGTCTTATCGGAACGGGACCAGTGTGCGTGGGTGGGGATATCGTGTCTCCGCTCCTGGAAGCTGTTGGGTAGTGGGTGTGTGTGGCGTGGTTGTGTCTCCAGTGTGTGGGTCCTGTGCCTCGCTGGGCACGGCTGCCGTGTCCTGGGCTGCGGGGTTGTTTCGCTCTTGTGCCTGGGTTGCGCATGGCTCTGCTGGTGGGTCTTCGTGCTGAGCGTGTGGCTGCCGTGTCCCGGCCGTGCGTGGCTCTGCTGGGGTTTCCTGAGGTGTGCGACCGTCGTGCTATGGGACTGAGCTCGTAGCCGGCGTGTCCCGCCTGTGCGCGGCCCCGTTGCCGGTTTCGGGGCGCTGCGGGGCTGTGCTGCCGTGCCCGGGGCGGAGGTCCGGCTCCCGGGCGGCGGCATGGAGCACCTCGGCGCTCACCACCTGCACCAAGGCCAAGCCGAGCCCATCAGCTTCGGCATCGACCAGATTCTCAACACGTCGGAGCCGGGCAGCTGCATGGTGTCGCACCCGCGGCTGCAGGACTCGGCGGACTACGGGCTGGGCTGCATCGTGGGCAGCGCCTATAACACGGTCACGGGTGGCTACGGGGCGAGCGGCGGCGCGGCCGGCGCCTACAGCGGCACCTCCTGCAGCATGGGCGGCCTGCCCGGCTCCTACAACGTGAACATGGCGGTGAGCATGAACGGCAACACCTTGAGCTCGGCCGGGGGGGTGATCCGCGTCCCGGCCCATCGCCCCGTGGCCGGCGGCGTCCACCAGCCTCTCTCCGCCGCCGTGCCGACGGTGAACGGCATGAACAGTCTCACGGGTCTCACCTTTCCCTGGATGGAGAGCAACAGGCGATACACAAAAGACAGGTTCACAGGTGAGTCGGGCCACCGGGACACCCCCTTCCCTCCCTGCACCCACCGTTCCGCTCCGTTCCCCGCCGCCCGGCCTCGGCGCGGCAGCCGGTGCTCACCGGGGCACGCAGGATCCGGCCGGGGAACTCTCTGGCTGGGTGGAGAAAGCGGCCTGGATGGTCCTGGGAAGTCGGTCCCGGAGGAGGCCAGAAGCAAGACGGTGCGGGAAATCAGGCGCATTCAGTCCCCACTAAATGCGTTGTGTTTCTTTTTGTTTGTTTGCTTTGATTTTTTGGTTGGTTTGATTGTTTGTGTGTGTGGTTGGGCGTTTGTTTTCTTTTATTTGTTTGTTTGTTTTTTGGCGTGTGTGTGTATTTTTCTATTGGTTAGGTTTGGTGGGGTTTTTTTTAAATTATTTTTAAGTTGGATTTTTTGTGTTTTGCTTTGGGTTTTTTTTGTTGTTTTTTTCGTGATGCGGCTCGGGAAAGGCGGGCAAAGGAAAAGGGATGGCAAACTCGGCACACCACCTCCCGTGAGCCCCGGCCACGGCTGCCGGCTCCCTGCCACCGAGCTAACAGCTTGGGAAACTTTCCTTTAGAACCAGGAGTTATTTGGGAGGTACGCTGCGGCCGGCGGCCCCGGCCCTCGCCCGCCCGGGAAGGCCGGCCCGGTGCGTACCGTAACCCGTCTGGTGTTCCCCGGCTTCGGGTTTCGGCTCAGCCTTTTTCCCTACCAAAAAGGACTCTCTGTAGTCCTGAGCAGAGCTGGGGTCGGGCTAGAGCCGCGTCCCGGACTCGCCGCCTTTTCCAGGTGTAGTTGAGCTTGTCTTTCGGCGCTAACAAAGCAAAACACTCGAACAACGAAATTAAATAAAGACGCAAACAAAAAAAAAAGGCAACGAAATTGCAACGGGGAAAATTCAGTGCCCCAATCGGCCCTTCTTCCCGACGGAGGAAACCGAGGCCCGATTTTTGGAAGTTCCCGTTTAATTTCGACCCGATGGCGCTGGGTTCAGGCGCGGCCGCGGGCGGACGAAGGGGCCGTTCCCCTGGCAGGCACCGGGCTGGATTTCACGCAGCCTCCTCCTGGCTGAGACACAACGCAACTTTTCACTAATTATATTTTCATAAGGTTAGGGGAAAAAACTCAAACCGTATACATTTATTTAAAACAGCAACAACAAGCAAACAAAACAACGAATAGGAACTCCCGGGACGTTACTTTCCGCGTACGAGGCACCGGGGCCGGCGGGTTACCGCCGCACCCAAACGAAATTAGCCCGAGCCCGGTTGGCACGGAGCGCGGAGCCCCGGCCCGGCGCCAGGACCGCCTTTCGCTGCTGACCCCCCGCTCTCCGCCAGGCACTTCGCTGGGCAAGCGGCCGCATTCCTCGCCGCCTGAGCCGAGCGGTGCCCGGCGGGTGCCCGCAGCACCCAGGGAAGGCGCCGGAGCCGCCGCCGAATTTTTGCAGCCCGTGTGCGTTTGTCGGCGGGGAAGCGGCGGCTTCGCAGCAGGGGGTGGGTGTCCCCAGCCCAGCACCCGGGAGCCGGAGCCCCTCTGCTGATGTGTCGCTGCTTGCTTCTTTGCCTCTCATCCCCCCTCCTCCCGTGTCCCCCCCAGTGGCCCTCTCACCCTTCACTGTAACACGCCGTATAGGTCACCCCTACCAGAACCGCACGCCCCCCAAGAAGAAGAAGCCGCGCACCTCCTTCACCCGCCTGCAGATTTGCGAGCTGGAGAAGCGCTTCCATCGGCAGAAATACCTGGCCTCGGCCGAGCGTGCTGCCCTTGCCAAGGCCCTCAAGATGACAGACGCCCAAGTGAAGACCTGGTTCCAGAACCGGCGCACCAAGTGGAGGTAAGGGACTGGGGGTCTTGGTGGACTGGGATGCTGGGGCAGCCCCGGGGTGAGCAGGCCTGGTTGCCACTGGCTCTGGAGGCCTTGCATGGGCTTGCAAACCCTGTGTGTGTTTCAATGTGAAAGTGTGTGTACATATGCACGCACAGCCGAGTGTGTGCAGCACCTGTGGCTATGAACGTGTGGGTGGTGTGTACGTGTAGTGTGTGTGTGCACACCGGTGGGTGTGTGTGTGAGCAGGGCTCGTGTGTGTAACTGCACAGTGAGTGTGAATGCTTTTGCGTGAGGGCCACGTGCGCCCAGGTGTGCCCACATACTCTGTGTGTGTGTGTGTGTGTGTGTGTGTGTGTGTGTGTACGTGCATGGGGGTGAGTGCGCTGCAGTGCAGGCCGTGCGTGTGCAGTGTGCGTGTATGAGCACACCGGATCGGCGAGCGAGGTGTGCACGTATGCAGCGTGTGTGAACGTGTGTGTGCACGCACACGTGCATGGAGGTGTTTGCAGTGTGCCGTGCAGTGGGTGCAGTCAGTTTCACCAGTTTTCACCAGTGGGTGCAGTGTGTCCCGTGCCTCTTTCCCCGGCAGAGGCATTTGGGACTCCTCAGCCCGGGGCTGCCGGAGTACCAGGCTCTGTGTAGCGTGGAGATTTTTATCCCCGGGGGATGAAAATTTCATCCTTCGTGGCGCCTCCTTGCCCAAACGCTTTCTTTTTGTTCTGCTGCCGGGTGTGCCGGTAAAGCCGGAGAGGAAGAGGAGGCTGGGCTCACGCGGACCCTCCCGGGCTCGGTCGCCATAACCCTGCCCCTCCCAAGCTGCACCTTCCCGGGATGTCCCCAGGGGAGGCACTCCAGCCCTGAGAACATACCCTGCCCTGGGTGCAGGCAGCCCACGGCGGGCGAGCTCGAGCAGAGAAGGGGGGTGTTGCTGGGTACTGAGCAGTGGGTGCTGGAGTGCAGATAGGCAGCAGCTTCTTCAAAATGGGGGAAAAGGGCTTTCTTGGCATCTCCCCGAGACTTAATAGGACAGTAAGGATGCTGGGGTTGGATAAGAAATGGGGGACAGGGAATTTGAGACCAAGTGTGTGTGTGAATCCCTAGCCTCAGTGAGTCCTTCCCTAGAGAGGCCATGGAAGAGTAGTTTCCCAGGTGTTAGGAAGTCTCTGACTGGAGTGATTTCTATTGGCCAGGAGCAGAACACTGGAGGAGGAATAGTCCTGCCGTGGCCTTCAAAACAGGGTCAGCTATGTTTTCTAACCAGGTTTCCTAAGGAAGTGAGGCAAATCCATCTGTCAATACTCTTTGCGTCTGTTGGCTAAATTCAGCCTCCTTTGGCAGAGGAGCAGAGGATATAAACCTGTTCACATGTTTTACGAAAAATAGCTGGGTAAAGAAAAACAAAATCCTGGTTCTGCCTAAGGGGAAGGCTGTAGCCAGATTTCAGCTACAGTATTGGACATGGGAGAGTCCCCACTGGCCTGAGCCAGAGACACAGGCATGTAAACTTTGCTTGTATGCACGTGCGTGTTGGGTGCTGCGATGGAGATGTGGGTGCCCCTGAGTGATAGCACACCCAGCTCACTGCCCCAGCCCCTGTGCTGGGTAGTGGGCTCTGAGCAGTGCCTGGAGCACTGGGTGCTGGAAGGAGCCACTACGGACTCAGCCTGAACTCCACAGCAGGAAGTAACTGAGAAAAGAGAGTTGGTTTAAGCCCTCTGATGGATTTAACTGCTTAACCGCAGACTGAGGGAGAAGAGTCTTGCCCTTGCCTCTTGCCTGGATGTCTCTGCTGGAGCAAGGTGGCTGTGTGATCCCCTCCTCAGATTTGGGCTCTTGTTTTATACGCAGTTACTTCCAGGCAGATTTGAACCTGCAAATCCCAGCCTGAAATGAATGCATGACTAGGCCAGCTGCTTGCAGCAGGGAGATGCTTGGGAGCCAGGTGCTTACAGCCACAGTTCTCCTGACCACCCTGGATGTGGGGCTCCCTCCCTCCTCCCTGAGAATCTCTTCATTGTGCAGGGAGTCATTAAATATTCATTGAGGAAGAGATGGAACTGCTGTGGGGTTGCATGGGGATGGCTGGTGGTGCTTTGAGCCCCCTCTCCCCGGGATGTCTCACATGAGATGTTGACACAGTGATTAAAATAGAGACTGAGCCCTGAACTACCTGCTCCCAGGTGGGAGCACTGGCCACACACCTGGAGGCTTGGGTGCCCAGAGGCCCATCGCTGGCATCCAACCCTGGCCCGTTTCCCCACTGGGAGCCAGGGGCCCCCTGCCCTGTGCTCTGAGATGTCACTGTGGAGATCAGAGCTGCCACTTCCAATTCTCGCAGCCAAAGAGAATGAGACATCTCACATCCCTCCTGAGTTGCTAAATTAAAAACTGCCATTTCCTGTGTCACAGGTCCACTGAAGCTGCCGGGAAAGTGTCAGCTGGGCTGGGGGTGTGAGGGGGGGGAGGGCATGATTTGGGAATCATCCTGAGACCAGCACTGTGAGTTGCTCCCAGGTTTTCCCAGCAGCATCAATGGAGGTGTGAGGTGACATTCAAAGGTGGTTGCAGGCTGCAGACTCCAGACTGATCTGCCATCCAAGCAAGTGGGAGTGGGATTTTTGTTGTGGCTATAAGTGCATTCAGGCCGTTTCTACCTATCCTGTTCTCGCCTCCCAGGTAGCCTAGAGCCAGGACCCTATCAACACTGGAAAGAACCCCTGCTGGCCTCCTAACCCCCCTTCCTCAGCAGGATCAGCTCTGCTGGTGTCATTCCAGGCATTCACATGTCCAAATTGTTTTTAAAAATATTGTCCTTCACCCTGTCCATGTAGTATATTCTGTGCTTTGATTTTTCTTACTGCTAAAAAATGTGTTTCTAGTGTTTAGCTGACATCTTGCTGATTTTTGTCATGCCTGCCATGGGTGTGTTTTTGCCTTCATCCAGACTTTCAATAGCTGGTCACTACAGCTCAGCGGATGAGGTGGCAGACCTGGGTGCTGGAAGGAGATGCCCAAGGTGATGCTGCCCATCTCCCAGCTGTGTGGCACTGCCAGTCACAGTTCCTCCTCATCCTCCTCCATGCTCCTCACTGGGACACTGTATGCTTGGCTCTTGCTGTTGGTCCCAGAGCATGTTTGCAGGGGATTGCACCTTTTGCAATGCTGTTGTGTGACCCTTTCCATGTTTTGTCTGCTTGTTTTTTTTTTCCTGTGAACAGAAAATAATCCAGAGAGACCTCCCAGCTCTCTTTCATCAGAGCAATTTTTATTGAGGCCAGTAAGATAGACAGACCCAGTCCCCAGATTATGGGATTTACTTGCAGTTTGTGCAGGGGATGTGGGACCACGCGATGGCTAGGGATCTTCTTTTCCTTACTCCCATCCCCGAGTCCTGAGCACCCAGCACAAGTTAATCTCTTGGAAAATACCCCTCCTTTTTTTCCCCGGCCCCTCTAACGCTCCCTCTCTCCTAGGAGGCAGACAGCGGAGGAGCGGGAGGCTGAGCGGCAGCAAGCAAACCGCATCCTCATGCAGTTGCAGCAGGAGGCCTTCCAAAAAACCATCAACCAGCCCATCCAAGCAGACCCTATCTGTGTCCACAACTCCTCTCTCTTCGCCCTCCAGAACCTTCAGCCTTGGTCTGACGACTCCACCAAGATCACCAGTGTCACCACTGTCGCCTCCGCTTGTGAATAAGCCTGGCGGCCACCAGTGGCACATACACCTTCTGCTAGCAGGGCTGTCTCCACAGGGACACGTGGCATCCTTGGTGGGACATGTAGCCACTCTGGTTCTCCCCAGGGAAGGCTGGCACCTCCCTGTCGTCCAGCCACATGTGCAACCCACTTGTCCAGCTGGGGAAACCCACGACAAGGACTGAAAGGAAGGGAAGCCACCACAAAATCTCTTCCCAGCCATGGGGTTGCTGGAGCAGCAGTACTATCTCACCTCCCCCCAACCCTTTTGTTCTCTTGAAAGTCTCCAGTGTCAACCCTGAACTTGCTGACGTGCTGCCAGACAAAAGCCCAGCCCTGACAGACACGGCCGCCGCCGGCGTTCACCCAGCTAGGGGAGAGGAAAACTTCCTTTGGATTCTAGTGGCGACAGTGCAAAGCCTGGGGTCACCCTTATATGTTCGTGTGTGTGTGTGTATATATATAAAAAAAGTATATATATATATATACCCACATATATATACACACATGCTTTGGACTGATGGCTTAAAACAAAAGGAGGAGGTTCCCTGGAAAGCACTGCTCTGCTCTGAGCCTTCTCGGGTTGTCTACAGTGGAGACGTTCGGGGATGCAACAAATGGAGGAAACAGCAGCAATTTCTGCTTGTGCCAGATGGGAACCCTTCAGATCTCACCTCACTGTCTCTCCTCCCCTTTTTCATTAATTTTTTCTTGCAAGGGGGGAACAAGAGAAGGATCTGACAGACTCCTGAGGATGGTAAATATGATATCTCAATTGTATGAAGAGCCCAAATTGTCGCTGGCTGCCACGGACTCCGTGCCCATCAGTGTGTATTTTAATAACGAGAAGACCTGGGTGGCATTTTGCGGGGGTAAAGCAGTTTCTTTCCATGGATTATTTCCGTATAATTTCCAAAATTTTGTCCACTGTTTTATTTTACCTGTTTTCCTTTAGAAGGCAGTTTCTGATAGCAAAAAATCGATTTCACTCTCAGCTGTTTAACTTAGTTGTTCCTTTAATTGTACCAAGAGAATGAGACACAATTAAACAAAGCACTTCTAGCAAATGCCAGGAATATATAGGTATATATATATGCAGTATATATTTTCCAGTTACTTATAATCTAAAACAGCACTGCCAGTTTAAGCAGTTAGTACAAACAAGCAACCAGAAAACCTATTTTCAGTAAAATTTTTAAAGGCATTGGTTTGTTTGGTTTGGGCGTTGTTTTTTTCTGTTTGTTTTTTTGTTTTGTTTTAGTTTTTTAAGTTATGCACTTACAAGGTGTTTTACGTGTATTCACTTTATAAAGTGCTTGTGTAATTTATGTGGAAATGAAAAAGAAAATAAAAAATTTCCAGGGTACTGAATAAATCATTTAAAGCCTTGCTGTTCCCTGTCTATTAGTTCTGCAAGAGGAGACAGCATATCACAACTATTGCTGAAGCCTGTGCTGTTTTGTTTTTTTTTTAATGAAAATAGAGTTAGTGTTTCCATTTGACTTTGCTCAGGTCTACTTGGCTTTGGAGGCTCCAGATGTAATATGCTGTGTTTTAAGCACTGATCCTGTAAACATTTTCAGGCTTCAACCCAGCAGTGCATTTAGCATGTGCTTTAATTGAAGCCCTTCTGGGAGGCTTGCTGGGGGTGGCAGGGACTGCGCAGGGTCTTGGCCTTAAACTCATGTGGAATAATATCTTGAATAAGACCTTGGAGTGAGGTCTCACCTGGGCTGAGGGGGGTCTAGAGATATTCATGTCTGAAATATGGATATGTATATGGAAAGGGAGTTTGAATATGAAGAAATGTGCAAGACTACATTTTAGAAGCAATCTTGCAGGGAATTATTCTAGGGACGCTGTTTTCCATTTATGCTCAGCCTTGCTGCAGGACATCATTCCCAGCTTGGCAAGCCTTTCTCAGAGGAAAATCAAACTGGTGGGAAAACCCTCATCAGCTTCCCGGGGAAGACTCCAAGCCCAGTGGCCAGGAAAACTGGACTGACTTCAGCCTGGTGTTTCCTTCCAGCACTGGGAATTACTGAGTAAAGGATATTGCAGGATAGGACTGAAAAGGGCGGCAAGCCACGAGTGGCAGGGACTCCCTGATGTGGTCCTGAGGTCCAGGCTGCCTGTGAGACATCTGTGACAAAATAACCCAAGCCTTTGGTACCTGGTGGTTGATAGTGCTCCTGGAAGCTGAGTCCTCTGGGTGCAGCGCAGCATTTCTCAGAATTTGTTAAGGGAGCGTATGAATAGTCTGCTTTATCCAAAATCTACTATTGTAGTGGGCTAAGAATTTATCGTGCTGCGCAGTTTTCCCACTCTGCAGTCCTGTGTGCTAACAACACAGAGAAGCATTTGCAGCAATGGAGAGACAAGAAGCCAAAAAAGAAAAAAACTATAAAAAAAGATAAAACACAGTAAAATAAGTAACTACAGAGAACAGGCATTTCTGGAGGTATCTTTAAAAGATATTGATTACCCCCAGGAAACTACTAAAATAAAATAATTTGTATTTTTTTCCAACATAAATTTCAGAGAAGTCTTTTGTTTGAATTTTGTTTTACGCTACAGACAGATTTTTAGATACTGATTAAGCTAATTATTTAACATATGCCTAACTTTGTCTACAAAGATAACGCTGGGGTTAGGGCTTACTCCTTCAGGAGGCATTGCTGTGTACAAATTTTTAACGGTTTACAGTCCATTGCAGTGTACATTTTTGTTTTCAGGCTTTCTGCACAGGAAAAAATACCACAAAATAATAATAAAAAAGGATGATAAAACTCACTGTTGATATTAAAAGTGTTTTCTGTTTTATTATTATGACACATCAATATTGTAAAATTTAATTCCAAGACAGCCATTTTATAATATCCACATTATTCAGTTCATAATCCAAAATGTTCCCCAGCAAAGTCAAATGTATGATAATGCACATTCAAGGGCATGTGTTTAGGTAGAATATTTAGCTACACCTTGTTCTTAAAACTGTCGACTTCCTCCTTTTCTTATCAATCTTTCCTGATTAAAAAAAAACAAAAAAGACCAAAAGAAAAAAAAAAATCTTGGTATGAAATGACATTATATGTAACATTAGAACCAGAAAAATAGTTGCCCAGTCTTTCTTGTCCCTGGAACGATTGTTTCTGGAGGAGGTTTCTCTTAAAATATTTCTATTGGATTCATTTTTAAAATTGGTTTAGTGGCAGGAGGTGTTTTTGATATCTGCATACATGCTTCCAGTTATTAGTATGATGATCTGTACCTAGACAATAAAAGTTGCCTGAAATATGATGGAATTAAATCAATAAGTAATGACATGAAACAGTGACACGTAATGTTATGTTTCGTAGACTGACATCACCTCAGCCATATCCTGGGACCATCCATACCACACTGAAGGCTGATTTAATTTTTTGTATTATACTTGTTTGGGAACAGGAATAAAATTGCATTAAGATGCCTTGAAAGTCATTTCCCCCTTCTCTTGCTCTCAAAATAAAGCAAATCCCAAACGTGAAATGGCAGTCAGGGAGAAATGTTTTTCCACTGTTTGTCTGTATCTAGGAAATATGGATCAAGATAGAGTGACCTTGGTCTGGAGGGGAAAAGCCTGTGTGATGCCTGCAGCTGAGAGCATTTGGGCATCGTAGGGAAGTGCACTGTGGTCATCCACGCCTCTGTCACCCACAACACTGCCAGGGATTAAGAGCTATCATTCATGTTGGGTTGGCTATGGATGTGCCGAGCTTTTGAAGGCAAAATCCAGGGGGAGAAAAAGCAGTCTTTGCAAGAACAAGCAGAGCATTAAACATCTGTGTGGAGCTGGAAGAGACGAAGCCCAGCTGTATGGGCTGCGGTTGTCTGGGTTTGGTCCCAGCTCAGCAAACTATGTAGGCAGGAGGGAACCAGAGGTATGGCCCCCATTTAGTCAATTAGTTGAGCACATGAGTCATCCAAATGAGGATCAGTTGGTTTATCTCTGCTGAGGGATGGCCCAGGGAAAGGCTGAAGGGTCTTTGCTGGAGCCTTGTGCCTTGAGTGGAGCCTGCAGTTGTGCTTTTTCCTGAGTGCGGGTCAGCGTGTTTGGTCCCTGCCCCAGTTTCTACATGAATGCTTGTAAAGACCACATATAGCTTTTCTTAGGCTGCATTATCCCATCTGTGGGGCATTTTTAATGTATTTGAAGTTATTTTTCCTGCAGCGGCATCAGTGAGAGTCACCTGTATGTGGCATTTGCTGGAGGAAGACCCAGGCGAGCGTATGTGTCCTCTAACATGGTTTCTATAAATGATAATGAAAGGAGGCTCTGACCCCAGAAACACCATATGTAGGATCATTTTAATTATCTCATTGGGACTGTTGATCGGTATTTTTGAATGTGCTCCTGATTAACCAACACACCAAAAGAAAGCTTAAAACTGGGGCTGGTGCCTCAGCACGGTGGCAGTGGGAGCCCATCCCTGTGGGAGCAGCCAAGGCCAGCTTACACACACTTGGGGGCTAAATGGGGTAGAAAACCCAAACCAATTTACTGACAAAACTGAAAATGGCTTTGCTGAAAACTGTTTGGGTTACAGTAAAAAGCCATCCCTCTCTGGGGTTCTGGGACAGCTGGAATTTTGTGAATTAATCTTTTTTTTCTCCCCTGCCAGAAGCAGACTGGCTGAGTGACACTGTTTTTTTTGTGCAACAGTCAGCTTTGATGGCCACTTGTTTGGAAAACATTTGTGAAATAACATTTGGAATTATCAAATTATCCCAGGTGGAAATTTTCTAAATGAAAAGGTCTTAATTTGTGAAAAACGTTAGATTTATTTTTTAAAAAAATAAGTATTAAGGGAAGAAAAAAGCACACTAAGCTTTAGATTATCACAACAAATCTCTGCTGGAGTCAAACCAGATTGTCTGTATTTTTCAGATCTTTTGTTTGTGCAGCTAGCTGGGACTTTGATTTTTTTTTTAATTATTGTTATTATCATTGTCTCCATTACAGTAGGAAATTTATTTGATGTGTCAGTGCTTGCCCACAATTAGAACAAAGGTTTTTTGCCCCTATTCCTTTCCATTAGTCAGAAACTCTTTATTATTGGTAGTTTTAAATTAATTCTATAAATTTATACAAGTAAAAACTAAAACTGTTTTCAAAGAGTTGTGCTAGGTTTCTTTTCTGAAGGCACTGGAAAAATCTTGATTTTTCCAAGTCTAGAAATTAATTTTTGGCTTCCCTCTGGCTTTTTTTTTTTTTCTGTTGCAGCTAGTTGTGGTAAGCACGGGGCCAGCTCTGGCAGCTCTCAAACTCCAGGTCACACACCAGCCTCCAGCCGAAACCCTGCACACTGAAGGTGTGTGATCCCCTATTGCAGAGAGCTGCAAACCCCTGCCCTGCACTTCCTCGGGGCTGGAAGTTCAGTACTTACCCTCAGCTCAGCCGCCCTTTTCCTTTCTACTTCTGAGGCAAAAATGGAATGAGCAGAAATGGGGAGTCCCTGCTCTGATTTTTGAGTAGGAACAAGCAAAGCTTGAGAAAACCCATTTTCTCATTGCCTGAAAAGAATGTGAACCCGCTGGTCTGAGAGCTGCGGTTAAGTGTCTGTCTTTCCTAGACTGCAACTGCCTAAAAATAACAAAGCAGTGATTAAAAAATATCAATCAATATACACTTTTTTTAACTACAGTTGGGAAGCAGTACAAAGGCGGAGATAGATGAAAACATGAAGAGAAGCTTCATTTCCCAGGGTCCTTCCTGTCTCAGCAAGAGGAAATTTTTGGGATGTTTGGTGATTGGTACCTGCTGTTGTGAATACTCAGCTTTTAGACACATGCCAGGGCTTACCAGGCTCTTCCTCTCTGGGTTTTCATCTAGAATGCATCTAGTTTGTGATGCCAGTGCTCAGCAGGAGTTAGACTGAGCCTTGGCTACCAGGTATGTTGGATGTAAATGTGCTGGAAGTCAGGGCTTGACCCCATGTAAGGTGGCAAAGGGGAAAAAAAGGTATAGGTGGAAATGGGGTTTGCTCAGGGTTGTGGTGAGGAAGCGATCACAAGTGCAATGAGTTGTGGCCAGGCCTCTGCACAGCTCTCCCTCTCTCAGAGGTAAGAGCTTTCCCAGCTGTTTTTGCAGGAGAGCCCTGCGGAGAAGGGAGTGTCCTCCAGAATCAAGCTGGGGGAGAAGTGGATAAAGGCTAGCA
This sequence comes from Neopelma chrysocephalum, assembly GCF_003984885.1. Taxonomy (NCBI): domain Eukaryota; kingdom Metazoa; phylum Chordata; class Aves; order Passeriformes; family Pipridae; genus Neopelma; species Neopelma chrysocephalum. The sequence continues at coordinate 972,368 of NW_020926031.1, forward strand.
GGTCCTGGGAAGCCATGAAGTACCAGTAGGATGCTCTTTTGAGAGCTGTATAAAAAAGGCACCAACTCTCTGCAGGCCGGTGGGGTTTGAGGGTGAGCGGTGAGGGGCACATGGGACTTGGGGTCCTGGTCCAGTGCAAACCTGGGTTGGGCAGAGGAGGGTTGCTCCCCAGCCAGGACTATACCCAGCTTACCTGGCCCTGTGCCAGTGGCATGCCAGATCTGGAGATGTCACATCATGGGACTGCTGCTGAAATGTAGGTCCTATCTACGGCATCCCATAGTGACACAGTCACGCAGTAGCTGCTGAGCTGTATCCAGGGCACTTCCCTCTTTCCAGGATTAAGCTCCGGAAAGTTTTGTATGCATTTTACAGCACTGTTGGGTTTCTGCCGCTGCCAGGCTGTGCTCCCCTGCCATTGGAGGAACCGCAGAGGGATGTGTCCCAGGCACCCTGCCCACTGACATAGACATTTGCAGAGGCAAATGAGGGAGCTGTGGCGGGGTTATTTCCCACCACCCCCTATTTGCACAGAAATGCTTGAAAAGATCTGGCTTTCATTGTGGGATGGAGTGAAAACAAACATTTAAACCTTATCAGTTGTTATGACAGGTCTGAAACCAACCTTGGCTGTGGCTCATACCACCACATCCAGAGGTGGGAGATGGGACACAGAGTGGAGTGTGCTCTCCACAGAGCAAGGCATCAGACATTTTTTGGTGGACCCACCACTGCTCCCATGCAGTCTCCCTCCAGACCTGGTCCTTTGAGGATCTTTCAGGATCCGAGGATCTGAGCAGAGCCAACTCACACACCAAGTCTAGCAGAAGCTAGACTTGAAGCAGTCAAGTGAGGAAATGCAGATCCTATGCTGGGATCCCAGGGTGCATGTGTGTGTGCCAGCCCCTGGGGAAACACACCACAGCTGTGGCAGAGAAACCGAGGAGACAGGCAGAGACACACCTGTAATGTTATACAGCGGAAAGGATTTCCTGAGAGCCCTTGTGGCCACAGATGCTGCCAAAAGAGGCGAGGAGTGAGGAATGGTGTCCTGTTGCTGAACATCTGTGTCTCAGGAGCTGTTTTCTCCCCCTTCCCTGCCAACAAGTGGGATTGCAGGAGGCAAGTCCTAACTCCAGCCTCGGTCACCTTCCTGGAGGAAACCCTGACTGTGGCTGACAGCTCCACCCAAAGTGACTCTGGTTTGATAAGGGGAGTGGAGAGCCCTGCACACAACAGATGTGGTGAGGGGAACTGGGTGAGTATTGCCTGGCACTGCTATAGATGCTGCCTTTTGTGGCACTGGCCCCATGGTCCTTCTTTCCTTCCTTGTGCTTCATTCCCCTTTCAGCCCCAGCAACCTCCCCTAATTTGCTGTTATTTTAAGGGCCTATGGGTGTTTTCTGGGTGGGAGCTAGGGGACCTCAGGCCTCTCTGCAGCAGATGGAGAGGAATGCTTGGCTGTCTGGTTTCCCCCACAGGATGGAGTCTAGGGCAAGATAACCCCTAGCACAAGTGCCTTGAGGCAAATAGAGGTCAAAGCTATGGGTGTTCCCCCCAAAATGCATGGCACTGCCCCTTCACGGGTGACCCTGGTGCACTGTGACCCACAGAGCTGTGCCGGTAGCCACCTCTCCGGCCAGGGGTCAGTATCCATGGGCGAATTAGATAGGCAGGACCGGGATGGACACCCTGCCCTTCTGCTTGCGCGTGTGCTGTGCTGGAGGGGATCATCCCTGCCCACCGCGCCGCTGCAGCCCTTGGGCCGACGGGGAGCGATCGGTGGGAACCGAGCTCCATCTAGGGGCCAGGGAGCGCCTGACGCCCGCTCCACAGGTCCCTGCCGGCGCCGGCCACATGCCGGTCCTCCCGCCCACCGCCACGGGTGGGGATGCCCACGGGCCGCCGAGCTCCAGGCTAACCAGAGAGTGCCTCAGACTGGGAGCACTCAGGATGAGAGGCAGCGAAGCCCAGACCCGAGCTTGTCCTTCGGGACACAGCCAGTCCATGAAGGGGCTCATAGAATAATAAAGATTGGAAAAGACCTCAAAGGTCATATAGTCAAACCATTAACATAACACCGCCAGGTCCACCACTAAACCTTGTCCGTAAGAACCACATCTACCTGCTTTTTTATTGGATAAAGCCAGCCCTGAGAAATTCAAGGGATGGATTCCCCTGAATTCAGTATTTCCCACTGGGATTAGAAAGTAAGACTTTCCATGGGATATCCCATCTGCTGATGCTTCATGTGATGGGTAAGTTACACAATGTCTGGGTGCACTGGACAGTGTCAGGATGGTGTGTGTGAATTGTGCCAGGCCACTGCTTGGGGGGCTGCAGCCACACCAAGAACACAAAGGTGAGACCCCAGACTCCACGACTCCAGCAAGGCATGAAGAAAGGGATCTGGCTCCATCCCTCTCCTGGCTATGCACCCCTACCCCCTGGCTCATGGGATGCAGTAAGTAGGGGCAAGCAGCTGGGATTTTTAAGCACTGAGGGATGAGCTTTGATCAAAGCAGGCAGCTGTAGCAGCTCTTGAGGACAGCCAAGAGACTGCTTGCATTAATCAAAAGAGAAAAAATATAAACCCATGAAATGCTAAAGGAGATAAATAAGGAAGCAATGATTTTTCTCTTCATGGCATGCAAAGTCAATAAAGCTCAAGGAAACCACCTGTATTTTATTATCACATATTCATATGTTTAATGCTATTAAAACAAGAGTCTGGGGTGAGCTGCAGGAAATCAAAGCACTTAATGGTGCAGACACAAACCCTCTCTCCTCCCTCCCCAAAGGTGATTTGAACCAGTTTAAGCAAATGTGTCTTTGTCTCTTAAAATAATTATGTGATTTAGAGGCACTTTTCCCTGGCTCACATCAAATGACTTTAATGGGATCTGCTTCTGTGTGTCTGTGTGTGTTGGTTTAACAAGTTACTGCTTTTTAAAGCTGCATTTATTCCCCAGTATTTACCAAAAAAGTAATTCTCTTCAAGAAGGGATTATTTGTGTTCCACCATCACTTGGCATTTATTCTATGGAGCATTTAGTAGTGAAATGGTGCCCAGAGGGCAGAGGCCAAAATGTGATCTAAAGTGATATGTTGAAATTTGAGATAAACATCCTCTGGATGGTCTACCAGCTGTGAACTTTCCCTTCTTTGCCTAATAAGTTCTGTCCTCTCTGGTGCAGCCTTGGCCACTCTCTTGGCCCTCCTCAAGGTCAGGCTGAGCTCTCTCCTCCCTGCCCGTGTTCTCCTCATGGCCCTGCCCCAAATGGGATTTCCTGGGGTAGAAGAGAGCTGACAGCAGTCCCTGCCAGACTGGGATGGGGATCTAAAGGTGAGTTTCACACCTGCCAACACTTGAGTGGCAGATGCCCCGAGTGGGTCCTCAGAGGTGACCCTGCTCTCCTAGTCCACAAAGACCTCTCAGTGTTGAGGAGAAAAGGACTGTTTTGGGGGCTAGGTAAGCATACAGGAGCACAGCAGGAGCCAGGCTCCATTTCTACCCCACACTCCAACCATAGCTGGGACAGACAAGGAGTGGTCTCCCTGGATATTGGGCTGATGCTGAGACTGCTCACTAATATACAAAATGGAAAAAAGAAGCTGGGAAGAGTCAGAAACAGTTTGAGTTTGGTAGGAAGGAGGCAAGGGGAATGCACAGCAAACCTGCTGTAGTGCATCGTTTCCTGCAGTGAGGAGAAAGCATTAACACTGTGAGATAAAGCCCCGGTGAGCCCTGCTTGACACAGTCCTCAGTTCTGGTAGGAAGGCTGGAGAGGCAGAGCACTGAGCCATGCTCCTCTGGGAAGACACTTGCTGAGTGAGCTACTTCATTTACCCGTTGTGCTGGAGGCACTGGGAATCTCCTAAGCAACTGAGCTCTGTCACTGAAGCAGCTAATTTCTTCTCACAGGTGTATTTGGCTGCTTCAGGTGAGAGTAAAATGAAGTCTCACACATGAATTATTAGAGCAGTCTGAGGACCAAGGGGGACAGTGGCAGCTCAGCAGTAACCAATCTGTATTTCTTGGAGAGAAATATCATCAGCACAAACAACAAGAAGTGCAAGAGAGAGGGCTCAGCAGTTAAAGAATCAGGCTGTTTGTGGCATAAAACTTGTGTTACCGGGCTAAAGAGATGGTCTCAGCATGATGTCTCCAACCCTTCCTGCTGGTAGAAGGGAAGAGATGGGTACTAACAAGTGGGAAACCAGGAGGATGAGTGAGATGGTGCTGCAGAGTGCCTTTATCTGGCTACATCCCTCATCAGCCATGGGATCATGGAGCTGAGCTGAGCTGGCTCCAACACCATCAGCAGCACAATCTCCTCCGTGGGATGCTGGTGCAAAGCCACTGGCTCTCTGGTGTTCTGCTGGCTGTTGCTCATGGGAGACTCCTCATGTACCTGCAATGGGAGCCCAGGGAACACTACCCCTGCAGCAGGATGAAGTTGTTCCATCAAAGCAGGCACCAGCATTGCAAAGAAGTGTTCAGGGATGCAATCAAGAAAGCCTGGTCTTTTCATCTGTATGAAGGCACCGACTTTGGTTAGAAGGTCTCCTCTTCCAGAACCACATGGCTTGGAGCTGGGCATTGCTGGGTCTTTCCAGGTGGAGAAATAATCCAGAAATTGAGGAAGGAATATGAAATGTACCAGCGACTCATTTGGATGAGAGATTAATGTGTTTTGTGACCACAACAGATCCTTCTAAAAATTTATGTGACCTACTGGGTCTCCCAGACACAACACGTTTGACCCTTGGTTTGCACTTCAGACTCCTTCTTCCTCATCACTTGTAGCAAATCTTCTAGGAGGATGTCAATATTTGGCTAAAGGGACTCTGTGATAGACAATCTACCCATCTATCCCGGCCCTACAAGGCTTCTAGCATGTTCAAATTTGTAAATTCAACCCCAAATTGCTTTATGTCAAATCCTGAACTCATTGAGCCTTTTGTGTCTTTTCAAGGTTAAAGCAGCATCTTCCAGTGGAAGAAGGTTTTGTTACCATGTAGCTTAAATCTTTCTGGAGGAAGAAATCAGATCAATTCTCACATCCTCTGCATCTGCAACAGCTGTGATAGCAAACATCTGCAGTCATAAAGCCACCTAGAAGGCTGTTGCTATTGCTTTCCATTGACCTTTAATCTCTTTACAAAATCAGAGCAAACCACTCCAGCTCCTTGCAAATGGTGTCTCCTGCTCTTGGCCTGTTGCCTGCTCACGATGTCTTTACCCTTAGGTGGTTATGAGGGAGCTGGAATATGTGGGTTTCCCAGGGGGGATGAGACTTAGCTCCATTCCATTCTGTTGCTGAGGTTATTCATTGACACTGGACTAACTGAATTTTTGGGAGTCATGGGTTCAGGTCTGCAACAATACAGTGATAGAAATGCAAGTATAATGGGCCCTTTAAGGCATTTTTACTTGTAAGAGCACCCCTGAAACACATTGCTGCAGACTAGTTGCTGTTGGCAAGTATGTTAGCAGCCTGGATCCATCCAGTCCTTTTCTCTCCCTCATAATCCCATTCCTCAGGTGGTTGTCACAACTAAAGATTAATTCCTCAGATTTCTCACTGGGGAATATGGAGCCGAGTCATCCAGCCATCCCCTTGTCACCTGCAGTGGGAGAATGTGGGGCTGAAGGATGGGCCCTTCCTGTGGAAGCACTGACCTGACACCAAGATGAAAATTATTCATTTTAGTGGGCTGAAGTGGGTTTTCTGAACCTGTCAGTCTGGTTCAGAGAACTCACCTGTGTGGCCAGCCTGACATGGATACAAGCACCTGAACATCTTGAAGCACATCACAGTGAATGGGACAAGGCACATGAAACCTGGCCTCTATTTCCCCCTGGAGCTGGGTATCTGGCCATTTCTGCATCCCTCTAAGGAGTTTGTTCTGAGGCCCTGATGATGTCTGCCTACATGCCATAAGTGGCTGCCCAGATCTGAGTCCCCTTTGCCCATCTCCTGGCTAGAGGGAGGGAATGCTGTGGGCTATACAGGTAAGGAAGAAACACCTGGACTGCAACAATCCCTAATTGGTTAAGCAATACCCATGTTTACATCTGGGAAAAGCCCTGATCCCTTCCCTACACCTACATGTCGGCCTGCAAGCTGCTTGTCATGAGGATTTCCCAGGACATTTCTGCTACAGCTTTCCAGGTGGTGAGAGGCTGGTGATAACAGCCTAGATTCTCCCCATGTTCCAACCTGAGGAATGTCCTGGCAGGGAGGGTCTGACCCTGTCCTTGGACTGCCAGCCTTGTCCTCTGCTCCTTCCCTGCCCTGCTATAACACATCCTCTCAGAAAAATGGTAACTTATCTTAATCTTGCAGACAGCATCACTCAGGGATAAGGTAACTAATTTGGGAAATTATCCTGGCCATCGATTCCGAGTGATTGGTGGGAGAGGTTTTGAATGATCAGCCAAGCCTCACGCATGCTCCCTGCTGTTCACTTGGGCTCAAATTACCCTTTTATTTTACTTCCTCCTTGTTCTCATTGCCACACCACTCAAACTAAAATTATTCGCCTACAACCACAAATGCAGGGATATATCACCGGGAGTGCTGTAGGGCTGTCGCCATATATAATTCGCTGAGCTCAATATTTATAGAGCTACACAAGGCACAAATCATACCCAGAAAGCCCGTTGAGCTGGAGAGCTAGGTATAAACTCCAGAAATATCACAAGCCATCGCTCACAAGAGACTGCCCGCCAGACCCGCTGGCCGTACATCACGCTGTAACGCCATCCGAGTCCGCGCTTGGTGCTGGAGTGGATCAGAGGTCACTGCCAAGCTTTTCTTCCATAAATCCCGGGAGCTGGCTCTCAGCAAGGTTAGGGGCTGGGAGAGCCCTGCTCCGAGTGCTCCTTCCTTCTGCTTGCTGTCACTGACACCCAGCTGTCCCAGCACTGTGTGTGGGCATTTATCTTTGGGGTCTTGTCCTGCCTTCTCCCCCTCTGCTATAGGAACCAGAGGGGGAACGGAGAGGAGGTGTGCTGGATCTTACGGTTCTGAGCCCCTCTTCTTACCCCTCTGGGACACATTCTCCCACCTCACCCTGCCCTGTGCAGGGACATGGACATCTGGAGAAAATTTGTGGTTAAGGGCACTCAGTAACCTGCCTGCCCACAAAGCAAAGGCATGATCATCAGTCCCAAGACAGTCCAGGTCCCTCGCTCACTGCTTTCTCTCCTCTTTTCTCCTTTTTGAAGTTTCTCCATGGCTTGGGTGGAGGTGATGCCTCCCTAGGAATGGGGAATGGTTTCTGACCAGGGCAGGCCCTGGTGTTCACTGGGGCTATTCCGTTGCATTTGAAGTCAATCCAAAGAACAAAGCACAGGTAAGATGAGGGTTCTGCAGGTGAAGACTAATCCTTCGCCAGCTTTTCCCGGCACTGGCAGCATCTACCCTCATGCGCTGGTGGTCCAAAGTGTACCACAACAGACGGAGAAGATCCAGATGAGACTCGATGCAATGAGCAGGTAAAGCTTCTCTGAAGCAGGGGAGCAGTGATGTGGTGCTTTCTGGACAAATAAACACTGGGAGTTTGCCAGAGAAATCACCAGCCAGACAGTCACCATAATTTCTAAGCTGAGTATGATGGACTTTATCTAACTAGTCTCTGCTTCTCCCCTTTCCCCCAGCAGCGTGGCAGACAGCCTCTGACATTTAAGCAAAATAAAATCCAACCCTAAGCATTAAGTAAAACTTGCAGTGTGATGATTTTGTGGCTTGCAGCAACATCTCAGCAGGGGCGTGTTAAAGCCGGTCTCCAGCGAGTGGAAGAATGAAGCTTTGCAAAACCCTGACGAGGCAAAGCTCCTAAAATAACAATTGAATTAAACTTAATTCATTTTCACTTAATACCCTTACAGTGCCTTTAGCAAATGAGGCTGTTATTATTTTGAGGAGGAAAATGGAGAGGCACAGTCTGGATGCAATTCATATCTACTTACTGAAAGAAAGAAAACTTTAGTGGAAATAAAAAAAAAATATGGGAAGAAATGCAAACAGTTCAGATTTTCCATTTTGGATGAAACACCCCCAAATCCATCCAGTCTCACATTCTTCAAGATGTGCCCCAGACTCTAGAGTGTGCAAAACCACCTCTTTTTTGGCCAGATGCTGAGGGTTTGCTGGGTTTACCAGGATTACATACCTGGTCACATCCAGCACCTGTGGATGCCAAACCCTTCCTTCCCATCTATTCTCTTGCAGCTTTTTGAGCTTCTCTGTGTTATTTGAACCCCAAATACCCCCTACTTGCTCTGCCCCTCACCAGCCCAGTTTGAAGGGTTTGAAGTACTGTGCTCACTTTGTTTGTGGATGATGTGTCAGTGTGAGCCCTTCCCTGGGGAAGGCTGAGTTAACTCCCTGACACTGGCCCTGACTCAGTGGGACATTCAAACACAAGCTCAGGGTGACCCTACACCATTGGAGCCCTGGACACTCATCCTTATTCAGGACAACCTTTGTCTACATGCCTAATTTCCATCCATGTCTCCTGTTTGCTTGGGAGGTGGGATTTGGCAAGCCCCTCACTACCAAGACTGTCTTTCTCTGTTGAGGATGCAGAACAGCATCCCAGAAAGAGCATCCTGCAGCTCTTCCCCTCAGATGCCCCAGCAAAGAGTGAACATATCATGGTCTCATGCTCCAGAGAGGGATGGTCAACCAATGCAAGGAACAAAGGGACCCAAGGAGCCATCCCAACCTTGCCCCGCAGAATTCCTTGCTCTCAAACCTCAGGCTCTGCAAAGCGGAGGGAGCAGAGGCTGCTCTGAAATGGCCATGCAGGCACTGAACTACACTTCCCAGTAGGCCACAGAGCAAGGGCAAGGGTTCTCCTGGTATGGAAAAGTCTCCATTTGACTTGCTCGTGCTCCATGGGAATGGGGACAGCTGGGGATTTTAGGATTTTAGGGCTAGAGGCAGCCCTTGTTCATTGCTGCATAAGCAGAGGCAACAGCAGGCATTACAGCAAAATTAATTTCCTCTCTGAATGCAGCTCTCCTCTGTCACTACTGGCTTTACAATCTTCTTTCCAGAGCTCTAGAAAATAGCCCAGACAGGCTTTGCAAGGTTGCCTCGCCCTCTGTCTTGCTCGGAGGCAGGCTCTGCTCCAGCTAATCCTCTTCTGACAGACCCTTTTGTCTCTCTTCTCATAGAAACCTTTCTTCACCTGCCCTGGTTAGGGCAAGAAGCTCCTCAACTTTAAGAAAATGAGAATAAACTTTCTCATTAAGACACAGCTTTTCAAAACTCTCTGCTCTTCCCATCAATTAGAACTGGATAATTTTAGGCTTATACTAACAAAACTGAATGAGAAAGTCCATGAGACAGTAAGCACTGATCTCTCCGAGTTGCATCCCCTCTACTGCCAACAGATGCTGCTGCTGCTCTCTCTTGCTGCCAGGCAGGGACAAACAATATTCAGAGCCTGTGTCTGCAGCAGGGACAAGAGGCAGGTGAGAAATAACTTCACTGGGACATTTTCCAATAGCCCAAAAAGTTAGCATATACCTGTCATCTATTCCTCTGCACCTTCCTGCTCCTAGTGAGCCACACCTCTTGACCCTGATAGACTTTCAGAGCTATTTCAGCTAAAATCCAGCTCTGCTTTCAAAAACAAAGATTAATGGGAAAACAATTAGCAATCATGGGGAGTACTTCATCAAAATCAGATCATCAGCATCTTGCTATTTTTTAAAGCATTGCAGATGAAGAAAAATGTGAGATGTAGGGAGTGAACTGCATGAGCTCTGGGGCTGCCATGAGCTATTTGCCTTCCGCATTGATGGCTAAGAAATTATTTTGGGGGAGCATTATTCCTTTGAAGAGAGATTCCTAACTTGGAAAAGGGTCAAGACTTGTAAAAAAACCAAAGGCCTAGTCATTTGCCTGAGCTCTCATGCCTTGCTTTGGGGATGCCAGCTAAGAGAGGAGCAAGGCTTAGCCCGCACTGTGCACACAGGCTCCAATCATGCTTGCAGGTAGTGGAATGCCTGCTTCCTTTTCCTCCCCAAAGTTTTCCTGTCCAACCCCTTTCTTTCCAGACATGTCTTTGGAACATAATTATCATCCTTCCTGCTATAAATGGGAGCCTAGAGAAGGTACCAAAATCAAGGGCTGCAGCACAGCAGAAAGAAGGCAGAAGGGCTGGGAGGTCCCCATGGACTTCTAACCACCAAATCCATTGCAAAAGAGTTTTGAGGAGGAGACTTGTCACCAATCCAAAGTGAGGTGCTTCAGAGTCCAGCCCTGACTGTCTCACTCCGACATCAGTTACATGAAATAGGTGGTTCTGGTGGCAGCCCCAAGTTATCAGTTGATTATTATTTCTTCTCACGTTGTGGTGTTTCTATCTGTATCTTTACATCTGGACATCTGGCAGTGCTAATTATCCTTTTGCTTTCCCTTGAAAAGTTCATGGATCAAATAGGGCAGATTCCCTCTGCCCTTGGCCATGGTATCTGTAGCCTGGGCTGGGCAGAGCACAAGGAATGAGGGCAGAAGCTGTTTTGCAATCTTGCTCATGAGTGTCATAGCTTATTCCCCCTGCAGGGCAAAAAAAGAGAGAAGGAAGTGAGAGAAATGAAAGCTATTAGTATCAAACAATTAAGGGCTATGGTTGAATTAGAGACTATTTGGGAAAAACATTAGTGGATAATAAAATAATATCTTTTTAAGAAATGAGAAATAGCAGCTGATTACAGGTTGTGTGACACCAGCTTCATGTTGTTGTTTGTGCTGATGGACTTGGAAGTTGCCTGGCTGCTCCAGTTCATTTTGCTGTGCTGGAAAGCACTGATGGATGAAGGGGATACAGGAGCAGCAGCTGGGGATTTTTTTGCTTCTTCATTGCATCACAGCATAATTCAGGTTGGCAGTGACCTCAGGAAGTCTCTGATCCAGCCCTCTCTCTGAATAAGGCTCAATGCTGCTAGGTCAGGTTGCTTAGTTCAGTAACCCTTTGAATGTTTCTACAATTGGTGACCCCAAAGTCAGATCTTTGGTCCAGTGTTTGACTACCCATCATGTGGAAAGTTTCTTTTTCTTATAACTAGTTGTAGTTTTCCTTGATGTAATTTGTGTCTGTTGTTCTTTGTGTCCATTACCCCTTAATCTTTCCCTGTGCTCCAAGCAGAGTCTGGGTCCACCTTCTCTAACACCCCACCAAGCACCCCTGGCACAGATGAAGGTGTTTGTGAAAATGATGTGCAAGCACAAGACAGTGGGGGGAGCTGTCAGCATGAGCATAAAGGAATGTGACTTGTGATACTCCCTACTCTCAAAGCTTAAATACTTCCACAGGACAAAAAAAACACAAAACAACCCTGCTGTGAATTGTGATATTTTCCGTCAAGTTATTATTTTTCTGAAACTCCTCATGGGAAGTAAAGTGGCCATAATGCTCATTTGTGTGATCCAGAGGCAGAGCTAATACCTGGGGAGTGACTGTTGCCCATGAAAGTGAGAGCAGAAAATAACCTGGGGACTGTCCATCAGCACAGGTGTAGCACTTCATGCTGGCAGCTCCACCACCCTCAGAGCAGGGTGCAGAGGATCCCATGACACTGGCTCAAGCAGCTGGCAGGTTTTGGGACAGGCCATATACAAGGGAGGGCTTGTTCTGGGTGTGAAGTCCTGTCAGTTGACAGGCAGTGACCCAGGGACTGTGCTACCCTCTCAGTGGCTGGTTATAGGGATGAAGCAGGAGGCAGGAGAGTTTCTGGTGGAGGTGACCGTGCCTGCAACAGAGCTGTATGAATGCAGCAAGGAGTGGTCCAAAGATCAGCTCCTAAGGACAGCAGGATTTGAAACATCCAAGGACGGAATTTACTTGTTGTGTCTCTTGTCACATACTGGCTGAAATGAAACAAGACATTTAAATTGGGGAGGACAGAGAGTCATGCATGATGTGCTCACAGGATCAACTAGGAAGAGCTGCGTGTTGCTTCCCTGCCACCCCACTATTTCTGAGATGGGTGAGGTTGTGTCTAACCCTGTGCCTGGTTTTGACCTTCCCTCCTCTCCCTGAGATCCGTGGCACCAGCATCACTTTGTTTTTTAGTGGCAATCCTCTCTGAAATCACTGTGAAGCAGAGGATGGGTTTCGCCTTTCTGACTGCACTACTGTGGTAGCATCCTGCTTCCTCAGGTCTTGGTACAGAGCTTCTTCACGTGGAGTCCGATATTAGTAGTTTCACAAGCCCTGGGAAAATATGACTTGATTTCTCTGCGGGGTGCAAAGTAGCTGCTCACATTACAGGGGAAGGAATGCCACGGGAGGTTTTGCTCATGAAACCCTTCTTCTTTTCAGCTTTTAACCTTTGCAAGGAGTTTTCCCCTTACTAAAAGTGCTTGGCAGGAGGCAGCACGCCCTGCTCAGTCCCACTTGAGTTTGGGGGGCCGGGCGGCGGTGCTGCCTGCAGAGGTCCCCCTCGCCTAAGCTTTGAGCGCCGGGCGGCAGCGCCGGGCGGGGAGGTGGCTCCGGCGGCTCCGGCAGGACAGTGACTCCCCTCGCACCCCTCGTCCTGGCTCCCTCATCCGCCGTCCAGGGCAAAGAAGGGTTGGGATGCCCACGGGTGTGCGGGTGAGGTGAGCTCGGAGAAGCGATGGCCTCGAAGTGGGACCCCGGGAAGGCAGGACAATTAGCAGCCTGGGGTAATACACCGTAATTGCGGGCAGCCGGAACTAGGGGTCTTGCAGTTCGGTCTGCCCTGCCGAGGAGGCACCTGGAGCAGGACAGCGGCTCTTTGGATCTTGCCGAGAGCAGAGGCCAACCCTTGGCAGAGCTGAGGAGAGAGGCGGTGGGACCGGGCAGCCCATCTCTCCTCTCCAACTGTTAATGGATCCAGCTTTTGCTCTGTGGTGGATTTGGAGCTCTCCAGTTTGTGCCCATGTCAGTACTGTGGCTGCTCCATCTTTGGCAGTGTATGGGATTTTGGGGAGCAATGAGTGGCCCCAGCTGCGTGAAAAAGTAGTATCTACTGGAGACACACCAGAGGAAACAAAGCATTCCTTTGCTCAGTGGAAGCAAAAGCAGGAGTAGTAGTACAAGCAGCTGGAAGGGACCTCCATGCCTGGCCAAGGCTGTACCCCTGCAGGGTACATGCTGCTAACCTCTGGCCTCACTGCAAAGCCAGTCCAGCCAAGTCAGGGCTGCGCAGGCTGCCCTGGGTCCCCACCACAGCTTTTCTGTTAATGCTCCCCTTGCCCTCGGTGCATGGGCAGTGGTAATCCTGCCCTGAGCGGCTGCTGGAGTGCTTTGGTTTGATGTTTGGGGTTTGGGGGTGGGGACACTGCTGCACAGCCTTCTTATCCCCTGCTTTACAATAACCACCCCCCCAACAAATAGGAGACAAGATGATCCATCCACCCACGTGCCAGTACCTGCAATTTTTACTGTGGGGGCTAGGACGTGAGCTGCCAACACACATAAACTCCTGCACATGGGCCAGCTTTTAGGGACTAGTGCCCTCCCTGCAGCCAGCAAGTCTCATGTTCACAGTCACATCACTTTTCCACCAAATATCATGTTCCTGCTCCTAAGGAAAGGATCTTTTGGTTTTTATTTTGGTTTTGTTTTTTGAAATGGAAAGGAGAATAGCAGCCAGTTGATAGTGTAAAGGGAGGAAAACCTGTGATTGGGTCCTTGCGGGGAGTTGGCACAGACTCAGATTTTCTGTGGTGACTGGCCCTATGCTCTCCTGTTCTTGCTGCTCTGTTGTCTGAGCAAGGTGTGAGTCCCTTCCAAGGGAAAAGTTATTTCCATAATAAATGGAGTGAAATGGAGTAGGGGGGAGCTGAGAGGAATATTGGCCTTGTCAGAAAAGGACAGATTGGGAGTGATATATTGTGATAATTTCAACATCTTGGAAAACTCCAGTTTGGTTGTCATATTAATGTTTTTGAAGGTGAGGAGCATTTGTGCAATAAACTTGGCATGGTTTGGTGTGACCTTGAAACTACTTTGGGCTATGAACCCATCATGGGTCCTCTGCCTTGAACATGCTGAACACCCTGAATGCCCATGCTGGAATGCCCTGAACATGTTCCCAACAGTGGCTTAGTGGGTCTGCAAGAAAAGAGCAATAGGACTGTTGTTGCTGAGGGTGGGCTTGCCGTGAATAGTGTGGAGGGGGCAGCTGGGTGCCTGACAGGGGATGTATTTGCAGATTGGGACACCGTTCAGAGCACTTCTAATCCTGGGCTTTATGGCCCCAGTGAAGCAAGATTTTACCTTTGCCATGTGCTGCCCTCTGTGCTCCTTCCCAGGCCAGACACCAGGAGGGTACGTGGGCGCTCCCAGGCAGCCGAGGCAAGTGTGAACCCTGTGGGGCACAGCGGGACAGGGCAGTCACACTCTCCTGTGTCAGAGGAAGGGGGCACAGGACCTCACCTGTTTTGCAGGCTGTATGCAGACTGACTGCACTCTCTAACCAGGAGGTTTGCCCTGGATTTAGATGGAGGTGGAAGCAAGGGGTGCTGTGGAGCAGCAGCCCATCTCCCCAGCAGTCAGAACAACTGAGTGTGGGGGGCTTTGCTGCAGCCTCAGAGGTTGCCTGCATCCCTCTGAGGGACCCCCACCAAGTCGGGGGGAGCCTCTCCCACCGTCTATGGGCCTGCTGAACCTGGGGAGGGCCTGGGGGGCCCCGGGAGCTTCCCTGTCCGTCAAGCTGCTCATGACTCTGGTCACCTCATTGTCCCCTTCCTTGCCATGGCCACTCGGTTCCCTCTGCCCCATCCGTGTTTCTGCCTGCGGAGCCATCCCCAGGGCGGTCGGTGGGGGAGCACTGTCTTGTTCGGGAAATGGGAGACAGGGGTTGGGGAAGAGGGAGAAAGGCTTTTGCCAGAGGAAATCGATATCCCGTGAAAAGTAATTATTGAAGCATAAATTTATCATAAGGGTGATCACCAATAAAACATCTCTTGGCGACGTTTTAATTTAAAATCAAATTCGAAAAAGGCCCCCTCCCCCTTAAAAAAAAATCCTTAACAAGCAGAAAAATAACTGCAGCCCTTGGAACACTTCATTATACGTTCAAAGAGAGCTCCATCATCTTCGCACCGACGCCGAGCTCTGCTCTTCTGATGGATCCAATGCAGCTGATTTATGGAAATGACTTGCAAATCCATAAATGTAGTTTGCAGTGACAGCCGTGCATATCACTAGTAATTCCTTTAAACTATGCAAAGAAAAATGATTCATATCTGGTTGGACCCTGCCTTTTCCAAGGGTCGCCACTCCTGAGTCTTGATGTGTTTGTCTGTATTGGTTTCCCTCTTGATTTTTTTTTTTAACTCGGTGATGGATGAGGCTGAGATCTTAGCGCTGAAACCCAGGACCCCGAGACCGCCGGCGAGGGAAGGGTTAAGCCTGTGGGAAGGTGGTTTTTCCCCCCTTCCCCGCGGACACGCGTGGGTCGAACGCAACACACATTTCCGCACTCAGTGTCGTGTCCCCTCCGGCTTTTCTCTGCAACCCCCCGGGTTTCAGCCCCAGGTTCCGAAAGCTTAATTGTGTTAATTAATTAGTTCTCCATATGCGATTGCTGGGTGACTCCGGGGCAGATGCAGAGGGATCGGGGAGGTGCAACCCGGAGGGATGTGCGCCCATCCCTCAGTTTCCCCACCTGCAAGTGAGGTGTGACGGGGGGAGCCGGCCCGGGCGATGTTGCTGCAAACCCGCTCCGGGGACGCCTCCAATACCCACCCCTCCCGGGGCTCCCGTCTCTCTCCTCCTTGCAAATCCCAGCACACAGGGCTGGGCCCGCACTCGTCGGTCAAGGATGGAGCAAAATTAGTGGATCTCTGAATTTCTTCGTTGGTTTTTGCAGTTATCCCAGGCACCACCATACCCCCCTCCCCATTTATATCCCCAAGATCATCCTCCAGCAGTATCTCTGATAATGCGTTTATTAGGCTTCATGATGCAATAACCACAAGCAGCCAGAAAATGTAGCATATTTCCACATTATCATCCAATTTCCCTTCCTGGGTATTTAGTTCAACTCTTTAACACCAGCCACATAATTAGAATTTGGATTTCCATTAATTTTCCTTGGGCCTGCAACCATTTTAAGATCACAGTGGTAATTAACGTGATACATCACTAATTTCACCAACCACAATCTAAGTAGGCGCTCCCCCTCCCTCCCGGGGGGCAAGGCTACGGGGGGGGGTGGCAAGGGAGGCGTTGGGGGTCGGGGCGACCCGGGGCCCCTGCCAGGGGGAGCGGGGTGGCTCTGCCCCCGCCTCGGCCTCGCCGAGGAGCGAAGCGTGTCGTGCTGCAGCCCGGCCCCGCCGCATCCTCCGCTTTCGCTACGGAAAAATACTCTTTTCTTTCCAGTAAATTTAACAATTAAAAATATTTATCGGTAGCAGATTTACGTTGTTGTGTCTCCAGTCTTGGGGCATATTGGTAGACTATTAAGACTAATTAGCATCCTTTCTGCATGCAGATTTACTAAGCTGATTGCTGTATAACTCATCCCTAAAAGCCCCTATCCCTTCACATTTGCAGAGTGTAGCTGAAGGCAAGGCCCTTTCGTCTCTCTCCGAGCTTGCAAGCAGCTCACGTTATCCGGGCCTTTTGCTAAGTAAACTTTAAAAATGTGAAGCAATAACAATTTGAGTTAGAAGCTTGCAAAGTACTAAAATGGAAATATTACCTCGGGAGCTTCCACAGGAAGGATCTGGGAGGAAACAAGAAGCTTAAATGTATAGAAGCGCGCAGCAAATACAGGCTGTATATTCTCAGCATTAAACCCAGGGCTGTTATTTTCTTAAATATATTTGGAAATAAACAAAGGGGTTTCGTACGTGCCTGGGTGGCTGCGTGTTCCCGAAGCCAAACAGCACCGAGGAGAGGAGGGAGAGAGGTAGGGAAAGAGAGAGAAAACGAATAAGAGTTCCAGAAAGTTTGCAAGATGCAGTTGCAAGGAACAGTTGCTGTTTTTTTTCCTTCTTTCTCTGTATTTTGGGTCTGTTTAAAAGGCGCGGAATCAGCAGAGTGCTTTGCTGTGTAGACCGTCAAATACAACGGGAGGAGAGATTCGTAGCATCCGTCGTACCTTACTTTGCATTTAAAATATTTAAAGCGCCGCAGAAGGCTCTGCGAGGCTCTTTCAAGGTGTGGAAAGCATCAGCTCTTATGCTTTTAAAAAGCATACACTGCTGGTTTATTATTAACACACTGGGAAGTACATAAGCTCCACAACTTTATTCTCTTTAATGAGCCTGGAAGAGCACGTTGGCCCTGAAGGGTTTTGTTCATTAAAGATGTAAGCCGTAGGAATATTGTCTCATTAATTATCTGGTTTTAATTACACTGTTACCCTTTGAATCCGTTTATTTGGGGGGGCGGAAAAGTTTCTGTAGCCAGACCATCACGATCCGCAGCGAGGGTGTGTCGGTGTTTAAGGTTTCTGAAGAGGCAGAGGTTCGGACAGGGAGTGCGAGAGTTGCAGGGATGCTCCGGCTGGAAGGATGGACGGATGGACGCAGGGGTGGGGAGGAAGCAGAGGTGGGAGGAAGCGGAATCTCCGGGCGTGTATAGCTGGGCGCACACCAGGAAATATTTATGTCCCCGTGTCCGTCTACAGCCCCCTCTCGGCTGCCGGTCGCAGCCCGAGCCGGGCCGGTACCGGGCGGGATGCGCAGTGAGGGAGCCGGAGAGCTGGGTCGGGCAGGCTCAGGGCGCAGCCCCATCCGTGAGAAGTGACCGCCCGGACACCTCCCCAGTTCCCACATCGTTATCCTTCCTCAGCGCATAGCGAGCCAGAGTCTCTCCAATTAATTTTATTTTCTTGTTAATTTGCTCGCCATTTAAGAACAGCGGTCCTATAGCCCTCTGCCTTACACCGAGCAAGAAATACAGCGCCTCTCACTCCGCCGAGGCTGGGCGCCGGCAGCCGGGGATGCTCCTCCCGGACCGGGCATCACTCGGAGGGGCTGGGGGAGTCGGTGCCATCCTAACGGCTGGGGCGCTTTGTCATTAATTACCCAGCGCTAAATTGTGTCGTTTTCCCTTTAAATCCCAGACATGTTGACAGGACACATTAAAGTGCAGCCTTCTCAGGCTGAGAACATCATAAAAACCGGACAGGCAATTTCTGTTTTCACCAAATAGCCAGGGTAACGCGTTCTGCATCTTTGATTTTAATGCACTAACTGGCAGCTAAGCAGTGAGGGGAGCAAAGGGGTGGGGAGAGAGGGGACTCGAGATGGAAAACCTGGGGAGGAAGCAGAGGTTAGCGAAATATATATTTTTTTTCCTCTCTCTGTCTCCTGCAAGCCCTGCCCTCGGCCCCCTCCCATCTCCAAATCCATCGCACCAACTGAATTATCAACTAGAATTTGATTAATATGCAAATCTGAGGCAAACAGCTCCATATAATTCTTTCAGTGGAGAGTAATTAATCAACAGTTAAAGCAAATTAATACATATATCAATTTTGTCAGGAACATGCTTAGTTCAATAGCCCGTAAAATTGAAGTTTGAAGTATTAAGGGGCTCTACAGAAACGTTATGACTAAAACTTTCAAATTGATCCTATTTAGTAATCAATCAGGCTCTCCCCTCGGGTTAATCTGTCTAATTTTTCATCTCAAATCATACACTTTAGTGACATGCCATCTAGCAAACAGTCGATAAAAAGTTAACAAAAATGATAACGACTCCAGCACACGGTGGTTCCTGCGTGTGAGCCAGCGGACGCGGGTGGATGTGCGGCCCCACGGCGGCCCCACGACCCAGCCCGCCGCCTGTGCCATCCCGGGAAAACCACCTTTCGCCGAGCTGCTCATTAAATATGCAATTATTTTTCTCTCCTCTTCCTGTTTGCTTCTCCCTTCCTCAGCCCAAATGGGCTGATTTAACACCGGCCGGGCCCGCCGGCGCGCGACTCCTCGAGGTCCCCTCCGAGCGGTGCAGAGATTTCGTTCCGCCTCGGGTGCGTCTGCTCTCACTGCGCCGAGCGGGCAGCGCAGCCGGGCTCTTCCTCCCCGAGATATGCTGGCCTAGCATGAGGGGAAGAAGAGTAAAAGTGAGGGGAAGGTGTGCAGTCTGTAGCTGTGAGGGTGGGAGTATGGATACAGCCTCACACGTGTTACCAGTATGGCCTCTACACGTGTTTACACCCCCGCGCACCCCGCCCCGTCCCAGGTCCGGCCCCGCGCAGCGATGCGCGCCGCGAGCAGAGCTGCGGAGGGGCCGCGGGGCGATGGGCAAAGGCGGGCAGAGGCCAGAGGAAGAGACCGAGGGCAGGGACCGGAGCGCTGCCGTGGGAGGACTCGCGACAGCGGGCAGACCCCGGGCATCTCTTGCTTCCCCGCAGTTAGGGCATCACCTTGAGCGTCCAGTGCTGGGAGGGACAGGACCCCCCCTCACGCCCCCCGGTCCGCTTGTCTCGGCGCTGACGGCAGCCCCCTCGAGGGCTCCGCTTCGACAGCCACTTGCCTTTAGTGGGAGGGCTGATGAAGTCACTGTGAGTGCTGATGACGTCAAAGCTCCCGCTGCCGTCTCTGCGTATGACCCATACAACAGGGTTACGAGCAATTCCCCTGGGTGCCTGGGCCCCTTCCCACAGCAGTGGGGACGTTCCGTAGGGAAACCGGACCCGGGGTGGGGGCAGATGAAGGGACAGGCCCTGCTGGGACAGGCTCAACCCTGACAAACAGGTCGGGGTGAAGATCTCAGGCTCTCTTTGCCCTCTGCTCGCCACCCACCGTGGTCTCACCTGGACGGGGAGGGCGCAGGGCCTGGCCGTCGGTGCTCACGGAGAAGGTGCCACCCCTCACTGCAGAAGAGACACCCTGACCCCAGGGACACCCCAGGGGTGCCAGCCCGGCCTGTGGGGGCGGATGGACGCTCCAGGCACCCGGGGCGGCGGGGAGGCCGGCAGGACGCGAGGTCAGGAGCGGTCCGACGGGGCGTCCCCGCTTTGGCCCGGAGGAGCGACCGGAGCTTAGGAAGGCTGAAGGGTGTCCGGGGCCGAGGGGCGCGGAGGCGGATGCTCAGGGCCGTGGGGCTGAATGCAGCGAGAGGGGCCCCAGCGATATTTCGGCACCGGGACCCTCCCCTTTCCCGGTGCCCCCGGCCCTGC
The DNA here is from genome assembly GCF_003984885.1 of Neopelma chrysocephalum. Classification (NCBI taxonomy): domain Eukaryota; kingdom Metazoa; phylum Chordata; class Aves; order Passeriformes; family Pipridae; genus Neopelma; species Neopelma chrysocephalum. Next base: position 992,505 of record NW_020926031.1, read on the forward strand.
CCGGGCTGCCCCGGTGTGCCCGTCCCCTCGCTCGGGCACAGAACGGGGGCCCGATCTCCCCAGTGAGAGAACAGCCGGAGAGCCGAAAGAACAAATACGGGCCCTGCCCCGGAGCCGGGAGCTGGAGGGGGGCGTGGCGGGAGGAAAAATGCTGAAGCCCCCCCGGACCCGCTGCGGGAGGTACGGGGACAGTGGGAGGCCAGAAGTGCCTGGGACGCGCTGCTCTGCACGGCAGTCTTTCCGCATGTCGCGACACAAGGGAACGGTGACGATATGCTAGCGAATGTGTAATGTTTGCTGCGGGGGGCAAGCGGGATGGACCGTGTAGGGCGCAGAGGAAAACAGGGAGAGAGCCCTCTGCCTCCCCATCCCTCGGCGTGCCCGTCCCCCGTGTGCCGCGGGCCGGGGGCGGGCTGGCAGCGGCCCTGTACCGGGGCCTTTCTGGGGAGCGGAGGAGAGAGGCTGCGATTCCTGCCCCAACCTCAGAATCGGGAAGAAAAAGCCTTTCCTTTCAGCAGAGACTCATGCATCAAACTTCAATTTTCCGGACGATTGAATTAGTGATTTTTTTTCTCCTGATCTAAAATACACTTAAGTCTTTGGGATTAATTACCACGTTCTGGTCCCTCAGACTGTAGTATTAGTTATCGTTGCCATATTCGACATCAGCCCTGACACCTCATAAAATAAGGAACTGAATTTCACTGACTCAACCTGCTTCAGCCCTGTTGGATAATTCAGGAGGGGGCTTTATTCTCCGTCTGAGAGCCCTGTGTGAAGTGAACAAGATCAAATATGGATCTTCCCCACCCCTCTCAGGAAAAAGAAAAAGCGTACCCCCTCCCCACCCAAACACTAAAGGGTGGCATTTCCAAGCAGACAACAGCCCCCACCGCCCCCTCACCTCCCTCTCCCTTCGCACCTCAGAACGAAATCTAAGACAGTGTCAAGTTTGGGGATGAAGGATGGGTATGGGGTGGGAGGGGGGGTGGTCCGGCTCCTACGTTTGAGAAATGGGGTTTCTGTCAGGAGGCAACAGCGGTGGCTGAGATGCGGGCTGGACTGAGTCGCCATGCCCGAGGCAGGAGCGCAGCCCCTGCCCGCACCTGCCCCCGACCAGCGCCCACGCCCACCCCGACGGAGGTAACACAGGACACCGCAGCCCCCGACGGGGTGGATGGTGGGGGGCCACCGGGCCTCCAGACCACTTCGCAAAGCCCTTCCATGCTTCCCCGCACCCCTTTGCCAAATTGAGGGGTTTCACCTCCGCGGGCCAGGACCTGCGGGATTTAAGCGGTTTGACGCTTTTTTTTTTTCCTGTCGGGAATGATTTGGGGAAGGCTGGTCTCTCCCCCTACCCCATGTCTACCCTTCCACGGAGGGAATCGCGGTGAGCCGGTCCCTAGAGCACGGAGCACCGGGCTGGGAGCTCTGAATGTTTGCCCAGGGGTGGGAAAACGGGACCATTTTGCACCCCTCTGTAAATCCACGCAGGAAATACTGGGGGCACGGTGAAGGCCCGCTGTCCCGGGTGTCCCCAGTCAGTAAGTCCCGAGGGTCTCGGCCCAGCTCCTCACTTCTCCGGGGCAGCGCTGGCCAGGGAGCGGAGCGGCCGGAGGCGGCCAGGTCTGCGGGGCAGATCTGGAGATCCCTAATTTGGGGTAATCTGGGGGTCTGGGTCGCGCAGGAGGGGTTCTGTGCCGCGATCACGGCAGCAGCCCTACGAGCTGGCCGGGAAGGGCTGCGACTGGGTCAGCCCAGAGGGCACGATTCACCGCTGTCACCGCGTCCCTACTGCTGGTGCGGGGAAAAAAACCCGCAGCAAAACCAAATAAACAAACAAACCATTTCCCCCTGCAACTCCCCCCAAATCAAACACCAAAAAAACCAAGCCCCCCAACAACAACATAAAAACAAATCACCGCTCCCCCCAAAAAAAAACAAACCAAAAAATCTCCCCAGAAAAATAAAACTAAGGAAAAAAAAAAAAGCCGTGTTGTATCTAAAATTTGAGGAAGAGGAAACCCCGAGAGATATGTCTGCTCAGGTAGGTGCTCTCAGGGAACGGCGCGTTCCAAACTGGATGAAAAACGAGGGGTACAAGCCAGCGATTCATTTTAAGCTAAAAAAAGAAAAAAAAAAAGAAGAAGAAGAAAGCTTTGGTTTGTCAATATGCAGCTTAAATAACCAAAATCCCAGCTATTTTGAAATGGGGGGCGAGCCAAATTAACAGGCTGCAAATCTTCAGGAGGAGGCTTTATTTACTATCCCGCCCCAGCCACGTGTGGTAAACTTCTGCGGGTGCAAGGCGGCCCTGCATCTCTTCTCTTTGCGCTCAGAAGTCAATAGATCAGAAACCCAAATTAACTCCCAGTCTATTTTCCATACACCCAGCCACCCTTTTTTTTTTTTTTTATTTCTTGCTTATATTGAATTGTAGTGTTTGCAGCCTCATTAAATCCATTCCAAGACAAAAGAATAAAAGACTGGGGGGAGGGAGGGGACAGGAGAGGAGGGGGAACAGGAGAGGGAATGGGGAAAAAAAACAGATAAAGAAAACAAATAAAGCCCTTTAACTAGATCTTCACATAAATGTCACAGTTTCTCAGCATTTACGATTTGGCTGTTTAGCATAAAAACACTTAAGGACAAGATTGAAGGCTTTCCGAGAGATCTGGACAGAAGTCAAAGCTATCATTCGGAGGTAAAAAAAAAAAAAAGAAAAAGAAAAAAGAGGGGATGTCGGAGTGGGGGTGGGAGGTGGCGGAAAACAAGTGCTCTTCCAAATAATACTAAAGAAAAGTGAATTTCATTGTAATTCATAGGCTTGTTCCAAATACCAAGAGAGAAAGAGAGAAGAATAGAAGAGCACAGATGCCCCGACGAAGGGAGAACAGCTCTGCTCCCATTGTTGTGGAGTTAAACAGTGGAAGGGAGGGTTAACCTAATCCATCAAATTGTCTGGAAATTGTGAAGAAAATTCAAAAACCATATGGTCTCCAAGCGCTCTCCTTCTCTCTGCTGCGGAGGGGCACGCTTGTTTCAGCATGGCGAACCGCAGGAGGCTGTATATGCTCCATTGTCGCTTGTCACTTCAGAGAAGAGGGCTCATTTGTCCCCAGTTTTCATGCTTTACGCTAAAAATTACAACCCCATCCATTCTCAAAGAGGAGAAAGATTTATTTAGCCTCGGAGAAACTGGACCAAAAAAAAAAATCCAACCGACAAACCAACCCTGCCTTATCTGGACACTTCGCCGAGCTCTGCCACTGTACACCAGATTTGCCTTTCTCACATAAATTTTGCAAAGAATAGGGAGAAACACACGTTGCTCGACTCCAAAGGCAGATCACGCTGCCAAGAGAGAACACATTCACCAGAGCCTTAATTTTGGCCGAAAAAAATAAAGGAAAAAGAGACAAGGGAGAAAATTTTTAAAAAAAGAAAAGAAAAGGAAAGAAAAGAAAAAGAAAAGAAAAAGAAAAAAAGAAAAGAAAAAGAAAAAGAAAAAGAAAAAAGAAAAGA